>NW_019726223.1:2017818-2018213 GCF_002891405.2 Cryptotermes secundus
TATTAAGTATATTTGAAAGGAGGATCCTGAGATATATCTTTGGACCAGTGGAAGAAAATGGAATATGGAGGAAGAGGTATAACCATGAGCTATACAATGAACCAGACATTATTGGATTTATAAAGGTGAAAAGGCTTGAATGGGTTGGACACATAATACGTGCCAGCGAGAATAGAACGATTAAGAAAATACTTAATACTAAACCAGAAGGAAATAGGACAGTGGGAAGACCAAGATTAAGATGGGAAGAATGTCTGTGGCAGGACATAAAAATTTTGGGTGTAAAGAACTGGAGGAATGTAGCATCGAATGGAGAAGAATGGCGAGCAATCTTAAGGAAGGCCAGGGCCCACAAAGGGCTGTCGTGCCAGTGATGATGATGATGATGATGATGA
>NW_019726223.1:2018266-2028888 GCF_002891405.2 Cryptotermes secundus
TGGACTGAATGGTAGCAAGCATTACCCAAGTTCAGTCGCCTCTTAATTTCCTCCTGAATCAGGTTTCGATCTGTTATCGTTGTTCCCAAATATCTGAACTGTGCCACATTTTCAAAACATCTGTTTCCTATCTTTATGTCATGATCTTGCCCTGCATTAATTTGACGAGACAGTGACGTATACTTAGTTTTCTCAGTGTTTACTTCTAGACCAACCTCTTTACTTGCGTCAATTGAAGTTTGTGTATTTTTCTTTATGGTATCTACATAATCACCCGGTAGATTCACATCGGCATAGGACAACAGCTGATGTGTCCCATTTAATTTCAGTCCCACCTGGTTTCCCTGGACCTTCCTAATTGCATATTCTAAGGCAAAGTTGAAAAGGAGTGGCGATAAAGCATCTCCTTGTTTTAGACCATTCTGGATAGGAAATTTATCAGACAAATGTTTACCTACATGGACTTTACTATACATTTCGTTTAAACACATTTTATTCAACCTAACTAGTTTCATGGGTATTCCAAACTCTATCAGAATATTGTACTATACTTCCCTTCTAACTGAATCATAGGCTTTCTTGAAGACTACAAATAGCTGATGTACTGTCTCATCGTACTCCCATTTTCTCTCCAATATTTGACGAACGCAAAAGATACGATCTGTAGTTGATCTGTTACGTCGAAACCCACACTGATGATCCCCAATAATTTCATCTATACATGGACGAGAGAAGAATATTGGATAAAATTTTGTATGAAGTTGATAGCAGTGATATCCCCCGATAATTACTAGTCAGTCAGTCTTATCACCCTTCTCGTGAACTGGTGCAATAAAATACTCCTTCCACTGATCAGGCAATTTTTCCTTATGCCAAACAGGACAGTGTATAAAGTTCCTACAAACTATGCTATATAGGCTCATATTCAGGTAAAAAAGGTAAAGTTGTCTATGTGCTTAATTAGTTAAATACTATGCCATGAAGACATATGGGCCAGTGAAGGTATACCTACGCCTTTCTTTACCTCGGCTCTAGATGGAGGTGAGTGTTCAAATGCACGCCCCAGCCGCTCTACCCCCGGGGAAACAGCCCTCGGTGCCCATTGGATAGGAATGTGGGTGGGCTCCACAGTGGGTCTGGACCATCAGCTTTGCAACAGATGTACATACAAAGAAACGTGCAAGTTGGAGTACCCCGTCTGGTCCGAGGCCAGGCATTTACCCCCCCCCCCAATTGAGTTTGGGAAGAAAACCACAATTCAAAAGAGAATGAAATACGCAAAAGATTAATATAAAAAATAAAAAATTAATATTAAATATGGCGCCATATATTTCTTATATTTCTGGTTGGTCCCCTCTCCTTGGGAAGAACCACGACAGCGCCCAATTCCGATCCTTGTAATTATGCTTTTTCTGTAGTTGCTTATAACTGCCAATGACCGAGGGCTTCTGTGACACCCGGTATACAGTAACACGAACCAATGTCTGGTACAAATGTGCCAACAATTCGTTCAGCTCAAAGCGGATTCATCACGGACACGTGGACTTGTAACTGGGATGATTCGCGGGACGACATCACCAGTTTCACGTGTCGGAGTGTTCGGCGAGGCGTGAAATTGGGGCAGCCAAGTCTGGATCTACAACCTGAGTCATTAATAATGTCTTCTTGCGTGACCCCGGCTTTGATCATAAACAGCAACGTAATCCGTTATCACGTGCCCCGGTTTTAGAACCCATACCGTATATGATGAAAGTAACATACTAGTACTATCTTCTCGTATGTGAATTCGTGTAGTCTGGCAGAAGTTTACTAATGCTTCTGAGGAAGCCTGCTGCTGCTTGCTCGGCCCTGAATATACAGACAGTATGTTCCTCCGAAACGTCGGTAAAAAAACTACCGTATTATAAGTAGTCACATCTCAGAACATACGAGTAGTAAGTAATCTTCACAGCCATCGCTGTAAGAACCTCAAATCTCACAGAATTATAACTATTAGAGCTATCTACTCAACTTATATGATTTTTTTAATTACAGTGCTTCTCATATGCATCGCCAGTTTTAACGTTAAAAAAGAACTTAATTTCACCCACGCAGTGCATTTACAGTATGTGCTTCATGCGATTATCATAACAGATTATCTCCCTAAGCAGCACAGTGTTTGTGTGGGGACGCAGTGTTTTCTGTGAGGTACTAATTAAATTTCTAAATACTATCTACATGTAAAAGAAAGCCAAGCTGCAAAGGTTAACATAACTTTTTTCCTCTCCTCACAACAAAGTCCACTTTCCAACGCTTTACCTGTTTCAAACGTACCTCTTCCTCTACCAGGACATGAAGACAGTGCCTTGGAACCTTCATAGAGGATTTTTTTAATCCATTTAAAAGCACTAGCTCTCACAATCCCCCTTTTTCCCCCCCCCCTCTATCACGGGGTTGAAATCTGATTAGTATCAGCCATATGGAGTATCACAAGCTGAAAAGGAAGTCCATTTTTATACACCCGGCAGTTAGTAGAAACCGGTACACTTTCTACGCATGCGCAAAGAGTTTTATTAACATAGAAAGTGTACGGAAGTTCCAATGTATGTGAATTTCATTCCGAGAGTTCAGCAACCGCGGGGTTCTGCATCAAGAAACTGCGTGTTCACTACCCGAAACCGCTACATTCCTGCAGAGTCTGTGAGCGAATCAGTCGCTTTGTAGAGGTCTAAGTGAAGTACACAGAGCATTAGCAAGACCCAGAAGCACATGGGAGGATAACTGTAAATCGGATCTTAAAGAAATAGAATGGACGTGGACTGGATTCATTTGGCTCAGGATAAGGATCAGTGGGGGACAACACGGTTACTGAAACTTTGGATTCCATAAAATACTGGAAATTTCTAGAGTGGCTGCGCAACTATTAGCTTCTCAAGGAGACAGTATCATGGACTTAAGAGTGCTAAGTAGAATCGAGTACTTAGGCCACACTCACTCTCACATGACAGAATACGTCGCCATGTTCTTATGTAGAAAGTGGAAGCTTATGGTATCCAAGCTCCTTGATGCTAACAGCTAGCCTCTTTACTCGACTATCAAGAGAAACACATTTCGCAAGCAACACGTTTCAACTACAGATTTAACCGACGTTCATTTCGCCCAAAATGACCTTTTAAAAACTGAAAGGTCAGTTTATCAGCACGAAAATGTTCGTTTTCGGTTGCGTACTTCCGTTTGCAGCGATGTTCTTCTGAGAACAAAAGGACGATTTATATGCATAAAAACTAAACATCTCTGCTGTAAAGGCCACCAAATTATCTTTTCCAAATGTGCGATTCTTTATTAATTGAAAAGTAAAAATTATCCACCCCTGCCTCAAGCCAATATTTCTAAAACTCTAACGTTTTCGCTGCCACACTTTCCCTGTCAGAAGGACAAGTGGGCGAAGACTAGGAACATTCTGGCAAAATGTTCTGCCTAACCCCCCCCCCAAATAAAGTGCCTTTCTTCCCTCTAACCTTTTCTTCTTAATGTTCATTCTTACTCTTCTTCAGAAAAAGATTCGTCCTTCGAAAAGAGATCCGCCTGGCTGATATGTAAATGGGAGCCAAGATATCATATGCATCAAAATTGTGATTTTAGTCAAACTCCGTAGCTTTAGTCCACAAGCGAACTATACCGACCGCCGCTTGTTGCGAAGTTAGTGCCAACTCTAGCGGATAGAGGGTGTCGTTTGGTCAGCGCAACGAATCCCCACGGCCGTTAATTTCGGTTTTCTGGACCGGAGGTGGTTTTATTAAAATATATTTTTACCTTTCTTTTCTGACGAAATCTGACTGTTGTGTTATAAAGGCACTGTTCACGTTTGTTGGTACAGGGGTACCGTTATTCTAGTTGACGTTCATATACTGCGTACTTCCCGTACTCATTTGCTCATCGGTGCTACCCCCTCCCAAAATGACAGATGCCCTTCATTTCCCCAACCATCTCCTCACTTTAGGCTCTCGGAAATCATTCTCCCCATCGTCCTGTCAGCTCAATCTGGGCCTTCCCATTTTCCTTCCACATTCTGGCTTAAAAATATATCATTGCAGGTCTTGTCTGACCCACCCTAATCAACTGTACCAATCACTCAAACCTTCTCCTTGATTTATGCAGTTCCCTAAGATCTTGGTTAGTTCTGATTCGCCATACCCCTTACTCACTTACTGGTGTATATTCCTTACTCACAATTTTACTCTCCCATATTTTTATTCGTGGCTTACTGAATATATATTCTTCTTTGATATAAATCTCACATTATATTTCGCCAAAATATTAGATTCTTACGATTTCGCAAACCCCCCCTGAAAGTTAATTTGCACTGTATGTCCAAGATGTCAGAAAAATCTGCAAACCAACTGTTAACATAACAAGATGGCAGATGTGCGCACCTGATATTTCGTTCATGTGGCAAGGCTCTGGCGGAAATGACTCACACTGCACACACTCCGCCAGAATACCAATGTAAACAGAAGGCCGACTTGAAAATACGAGCATCGCATTCCGTATTTCAGGTCAGACAAGCGACATTCTTCACATATACGGAAAAACAAGCGGTAGACTCGCCAACAAACGTTGCGATTATCAGGCGGTAGGTCTGAAAGTCGATATAACCTCTACCTTAAATAAGACTCCACTCAGTTTTCTCTAAAACGACCCAACGTATAGACAGCTGGTTTATGACACAACACAGGTCTCATTATAGTCTACAACTTCTGCCTGAAACAGTTGATGTGGTAAATATTTAAGCAACTATACAAGAAAAAACTTATCTATACCATGTACCGGATTGGCACGCGGTAGCGTAGTTGGTTGACGTACTACTTTACGAGCCGGAAGGTCGCGGGTTCGATTCCAGATATCATAGAATTTCTCAATTGACCTAATCCTTCCAGACGCACTATGGCCCTGGGGTCGCCTCGTCCTCTAACAGAAATGAGTACCAGGGATCTTCCTGGAGGTAAAAGGTGGCCGGCCGGCGCGTAAGGCTAACAACCTCACCGCCATCTGTGAGCCGACAGTCTGGAAAATATGGGAGCCTCGATGTCTCACAACCATATGGGCCTCCATGGCCTGTTACAGGAATAGCTTCAAGTCTTTTATACCACGTTGTGTAAAATGTCTTTGTGATTAGCTTTACATTAGTCAATTTTTATGGGCAACAAATGAATATCAGGGTCAACGAAGTATGAAAAATACTAATTTTGAACGACTGACGTGTGTCTTGAACAATTAACGCAGGAGACATAAACAAAACACATTAGCAGATATAAGATTCTTTATAACAGTTAAAGGCTGCACTGGACTAAGCCATTTTAACAATGGAAGCGTTAGGAAAGAACTGAAAATGTAATCAGTACAACATAAAATTGAGAAAAACAGTTAAACCATTTGGATAGAATGTCTGTTGAAAGAATACCGAAACAGATTCTACAGTATAAAACAAATGAAGTAGAGACAGAAGATGACCTTGGCAAAAATGAGATGTTCATGTGAAAAGACGAGGTTGTCTATACCATGAAGTAAAACGTATTTGGAAAATTTCCCCATTGTTTAGTATCACCTTTCCCACTTAACTCGTAGGATCACGAAGATGTTGCTTTTCAAACTATGAGATGTACGTATTTATTCTCCCACCAGAACTCATGTTTAACAGACAATTAATAAACCCATTTCTCTGCAACCGCACCAGTGGTTTATTAATAGAACGCTATTTTGGAACAAGCGGTGATTAGGCCACCTTGCCGCTAAATCACTTGATACAGTTATTCTGTCATCTTGACAATTGTCTCCCGATTTCCGTGAAACTTCAATTCGTCATTTTCATCATATTTACGCGACCTTGTTTACATACAATTTTCCGTCAGTAATCGGATTATTTATTTTTTTTATTCACATTTCCTTTCGCTATTAATGCAACATGTTTCGGCCCCAAACGGCCATCCTCACGTGTCCCATTATGCCAAACCTGCTACGCTGCACTAAATATTGTCCATTCCACACTCGCATAACTGAACATTTCGTAATTATAATGTTACAATTGAACTCAACTATTTACGTTTAAATCTTGTTACAGTTTACTCCATTTAAAATCATTTAAAAATCGTTAACATTTTTAAATTATATAAAACTCCTTATTCCACATCATAAGAGGTGTCGTCCGCTTGTCCAGGAAATATACCCTTCTTCGGTTGTTTACATTGCAGCGGTTCACCCTTTCCATATGCAAGACCGTTGTTATGTTTTGTCTGCAATTTTGCCCCTTGCTTGTCCTTTGCTCCCCACAAGCAGCGTATGGTGTTGTCTTCTCGTTGTGTAGAAATTATGCCTTTACAATTGAACTCAACTGTTGCGTGTTAAAATCTTACATGTTACAGTTCACTCCATTTAAAATAAATTTAAAACTGTTAACATTTTTAATTATATAAAACTCATAATTCCACCTCATAAGGGGCGTTGTCCACTTGTCTAGGCAATATACCCTTCTTCGGTTTTTTACATTACAGCGGCTCACCATTTCCATACGCAAGTCCGTTGTTATGTTTTGTCTACAATTCTGCCCTTTGCTTGTCCGTTGTTCCACAAGCTGCATATGGCGTTGTCTTCCGTGTGCAGACGTATCTTTTAATTACGAAATGTTCAGTTACGCGCTTGTGGAAAGGACAATACTCAGTGCAGTGTAGCAGTTCTGGCACAATAGGACACCTGAGGATGGCCGTTTGATTCCGAAACATGTGTTAAAAGCGAAAGCAGATGTGAATGAAGAAATAAATAGCTGCATTATTGACGGATAATTGTATGTAAACAAGGTTGAATATAGTAATGCAACAAGATTCTTAAATATAAGATATTTACGCGATACAATGACGTCACTATATTTGCAAATATTCATATTACTAGTTTTTAAAACAATTGCCGCATTTTAAGGGAAACAACCGAATATTGTGGTTGAGTAACTGGCAATTCGTGGTCATTCAATTCTATTATCATCAACATAATACAGTGCTTGACGTTCAGTTATGAGTAAATATGGATAGAATTATATATATCTAAGATCGGGAGGTTCAAACCTCGGAGGTATGCTGCCGGTTATTCTGAGGCTTTCGTCGTTTCATCGCTTCAACAATTACCACCATCATCCTTCAAGCACCAACATACTTATTTACATACCTTCCATTTTAAGTTCAGAAATAATTTAACTTCCTCACTACTCGTATGTAACACAGGAGTCGGGTTAGCTGGACAGCCCGGGTTCGAATACCGGCACGGTAAAATTCTTCTCTTCTCCACAGCGTCAAAACCGGCTCTAGGGCCCATCCGGCCTCATATCCAATGGGTACCCGGTGCTCATCCCCAGGGGTACAGCGGCCGGATTGTGAAGCTGACCACTCACCTCCATTTAGTGCCGAGGTCAAGAATGGTGGAGCTATACCTACACTCCTACGTACGTCTTCATGGGATAGTACTTAATTAATTAAGCAAAGGGATACAGTGACACTGTAAGATGGCCTCATACATCTTTTATAATATTTTTCAAAATAAGGAAAATAGGATTAAAACTACACCACTACGACAGTTGCGCGCACCAACAGTGATCATAATCCGAACACATCAAAATTAAAATGAGCTAATATAAAACAGATACTTTGTTGAATACTAGATTCTACGGTTATGTAACGAGGTCCTTTGTGTACAATGTTACATAGGTCGACTTCCGAAACTGGTATTCCCGAATACAAGTAAAGTCGTGTTATTTAAGTATTAAGTCACCCTTTTCCTAAACACATAATGGCAAGTAAATCATGCAGCACCCACAAGACTGTGTCGTAATCTGAACACCTCAGGCAGTATTTTAGGTTAGCGTTCATAATGGGCTCTGTTACTAGTAACACGTGCCCTTTCCAGGATACATGTCACACCGGATCTCACACACACAAAAAGACATAATCCATTACCTTGGAGCCGATCTGATTTCCGCACTGGCCCGCCTGCAGATGAACAATTTCCCTCATCGTTTCGACCGTTCTTCTCCGCCACTATTTTGTTACTGGCTTGCCGACTCGCCGCCGAGATCGCATGCGATCGCATGTGTTCCGCTTTGGCTCGAAGCGGCCGACAGGGAGGGGGGCGGATGTGCCCCTCCTTCGACTGCAAATGATTTTACAGTCCATATCAACAATATCAACTGTTGCAATGCAAAGTTCACGACACCTACTCAGCTGGACCCCTTAGAAAGAGCTAATCTCAGTCACTGGATTGATTTGATTAAGATTAGCTCTTTCTAAGGGGCCCAACTAAGTAGGTGTCTTCCTTTCTCACCTGAAGACGGAAACACAGCCAGTTTCCGAAACGTCGTGTCCTCTATTACCTAGAATTCCGGACGATGGAAAAAGTCGAAAACCCCAGTAATCTGTGTGTCATCCACCATCGTCAGAACCCTTAAGAATCTAAATGTGCCATGTTCATAATAAATAGAATCACTCGGTTTTTCTTCCTGCAGAGCTCAAAACAAATAAATTGGTTCGATTTTATTCTAAACACTTTAATTTTTCGACAGCTCAGATAAGTTAGAGGGTTTAAAACACGCAAGTTTTCTATAGTTTCTTTTCTATTATTCCAATTAGCTTGGCAGGGATCTAGGGGAGATACCAATATGCACCAACGACATCCAAAAGCGACGGTCAGTTACTTGAACTAAATACGCGCTCATTACTATTATGTAGTTGCGTCTACATAGATGGCAGTAGAGTAAATGCATGACAGTGCATGACGTAAAATGCCGTCTATCACACCCAATCACACCGATTATATCCGTTCATGCCAACGAATAGCAGGCAATTGCCGAAGTGTATGATGATGTGAAACGTAAGAAACTATGAAGCCTATGAAATGTTCAAAATCTTCAAAACAATGTGTATTTTCACATAGGTTAGTCACGGCTTAACAAACAATCTTCATTACATCCGGAAGTGGCTAATGTTGTCAGTCTAACTTAAAAATATTTTAACAGCTAGTGTAGGTTTTATGAAAACGTCTTATTAGGTTGCATTATATAGAACTGTACAATCTTTATACAATTCTTACGGTTGTTCCATATCATAAAATGCAGAATGTAATTTGGCTTCACCCACGTCACATTTCATAGAAGTTTTATCCAGGGCTTGTTCTTGGTTACATTTCTGGTATGGGTGGGTTAGGTGAGATTAGTTTGGCCACCACAGTTGTATTTTGCTCTTTTACTGCAAGGGCATACACGCTTTTGCATGGGGCCAATTTCAAGGAAGGCCAATACTTGGGTAATTATGGTGCTTTAATTCTGTGTAATACACGTGTTAAAGCTGGATGTTTGTTAAAGGAGCACTGACTATAATAAAAAACCAGACACATTTAACACTACAAAACCTCAACATTTGATGATCTATAAAATTACAACACATTCTGTAGATGGCACTGTATGTGAGTGCTCACTAGCAGCAAACACATTTCATATGTGAAAATAAGATGTGCATTTTATGGTAAAAGTCGGTATTTCCTCAGTATCTCCCTTGAGTTGTTATGCTTCCCCCTCCCCTCTGGCCCAGCAGTCTTGTTCATATGTACGTTGATACTGATGACTTAGCGACCTGCGTTTTGTGTTTGTTGTTATATGGAGTCAGGGGTTAAAGCAGATGTTTCTTATTACAAGTGCTTTGTGAGCACTGGTTGTGGCAGCTCCTGTATCTGTCCATGACATGTCTTTTGGAGTGCACATGCTCAATCATAACTGAGCATTGCACAGCAAACAGCCTCATTCACATCCCACACTTTGATTGACACATCAGTTGTGCAGGTACAAAATGTCTCTAACAATGCAATTAACACCTGCAGAATACCTGTACCTGAACCATAATGGAATTACTATTCTCAAGCACATATTTTCCAAGGACTGCAATCACACAAGGTAGATGTGTTAGCAATATCAAGTTCCACTCTCCATAAAACTTCAATAGCTGTATGCTTCCAGAGAAGCCACCCAGTCAGAAACAGGAGTAATTAGATCTTGGAAGGAAACTGTTACAGCTGACTTACTTATTCATGGAGCTGAGCCCTTCTTGAGGAGCTGCCAATTCTGCAGCTACTCAAGAATTTCCCAGCATTTTATGGAACCTGAAGGTTCATCACCGTGTTCACAAGAGCCCTCCACTAGTCCCTATCCTGAGCCAGATTTATCCAATCCATACCATCCCATCCTCTCTCTCTAAGATCCATTCTAATATTGTTCACCCACCTATGCCTTGGTCGTCCCTGTGGTCTCTTTCCTTCTGGCTTTCCCACCAATATCCTATACGCATTCCTTGTCTCCCCCATTCGTGCTACATGACCTGCCCACCTCATCCTCATTGACTTGATCATTCTAATTATACTTGGAGAAGAGTACAAGCTCCTCATTATGCAGTTCATTCCAACCTCCTGTGATTTCATCTCTCTTTGGTCCAAATATTCTCCTCAACACCCTGTTCTCAAACACCCTCAGTCTATGTTCCTCCCTTAGTGTCAGAGACCAAGTTTCACACCCATACAGAACCACAGGCAAAATTATAGTTTTGTATATTCTAATTTTT
>NW_019726223.1:2028955-2049168 GCF_002891405.2 Cryptotermes secundus
TTTACTTGCGTCAATTAAAGTTTGTGTGTTTTTCTTTATGGTATCAACATTATCACCCAGTAGATTCACATCATCGGCATAGACCAACAGCTGATGTGTCCCGTTTAGTTTCAGTCCCACCTGGCTTCCCTGGACCTTCCTAATTGCATATTCTAAGGCAAAGTTGAAAAGGAGTGGTGATAAACCTTCTCGTTGTTTTAGACCATTCTGGACAGGAAATTTATCAGACAAATGTTTACCTACACGGACTTTACTATATGTTTCGTTTAAACACATTTTAATCAACCTAACTATTTTCATGGGTATCCCAAACTCTATCAGAATATTGTACTATACTTCCCTCGTAAATGAATTGTAGGCTTTCTTGAAGTCTATGAATAGCTGTCTCATCGTACTCCCATTTTTTCTCCAATATCTAACGAATGCAAAAGATCTGATCTGTAGTTGATCTGTTACATCGAAACCCATACTGATGATCCCCAGTAATTTCATCTATATATGGACTTAACCCTGAAAGAAGAATATTGGACAAAATGTTATATGAAGTTGATAGCAGTGATATCCCCTGATAATTACTAGTCAGTCAGTCTTATCACCCTTCTTGTGAACTGGTACAATAATAGACTCCTTCCACTGATCACGTAATTTTTCCTTATGCCAAATAGAAGTAATTAGATTGTGGATCTTAGAATGTAATATTTCGCCTCCTGCTTGAATAAGTTCTGCCGGAATTTGATCACTACCTGACGATTTATACCGTTTCAATTTTGCAATAGCACTTTTAACCTCAAAAGGCTTAGGCCTTAGGCTGAGCCAACGGCACAGCTGTATCGATTTCTGTCTGCCTAACATTACTGACCCTATGTACATTCAATAACTGAGAGTAGTAGTTCCTCCACATATGCAAAATGTTGTGGGAATCTGCAGGCATATCACCGTTCTCATCCTTCACTACGAGTAAGTTACTGCTAGTCTGGTAACCCCTTTTAAAGTCATTTATTCCTCTATACAGGTCTCTAATATTCTTGTTCTTACTGTTCATTGCAAGCTGATCAATTTTGTCTTTCAGATATTCTCTCTTTTTGTTCCTGAAATCCCTGCTGGTTCTGCATCTTATGATGTTCATATTATCCCTATTTAACTTGCTTGGATCCTGTAACCATTGCAATTTGGCCAGCTTTCTTTGATCTAATAATTTTGAGCATCCTTCATCAAACCATGGCTTATGCTTTTTCAGTTCATAATAACCTAGACTCTCTTTGGCAGACATTTTTATATTCTCTCTAATAGTTTCCCAAGTTTTATTAACGTCCACCTCAGTGTCCAAGTTTTCCAAAGCCGCAAACCTGTGTGAGATTTCAACACAATACTGCTCTTTACCCTGTACCTCATTTAATTTCTTGAGATTGAACCTCTCCATATGAACTCTGTGTGTTGTTTTCTTGTTCACTGCCAGTCTTTCCCTAACCTTTGCCACCACCAAGTAGTGGTCAGTATCACAATCTGCTGCCCTGAATGATCGGACATCAAGTATACTTGAGTGCCATCTCCTATATATCAAAATATGGTCTATTTGATTGTGTATCTTCCCATCAGGAGATGTCCAAGTAAATTTATGGATGTTACGATGTGGGAACATTGTACTTTTGACAGTAAGATTTTTTGATGTGGCAAAGTTTACAACTCTAACTCCATTATCATTACTAATTTCATGCAAACTCTCATTCCCAATTGTTGGTTTGAAAATGTCTTCCCTCCCTACTTTGGCATTGAAATCTCCTAACAAAATTTTCATAGGGTACTTCGGGAATTTATCAAATACATGTTCTAGTTCTTCATAGAATCTATCCTTTATGTCATCAATTTTATCTTCTGTTGGGGCATGAACATTCATAACAATGATATCACACCAGCGACCTTTTAGTATTGTATATGATATCCTATCACTAACGAACTCTACCCTCTTAACTACTGATATGATTCTGTTATGTATGAAAAAACCTGTACCTAATTCATGATTTTCATTCCCCTTTTCATAGAAAAATGTATATTTGCCTGCTGGTGCGATGCCATCTCCATCCCATCTGACCTCCTGTACTCCCGCTAAATCTAACTTATATTTTAAGATTTCTTTTGCCACTGCCCTGAGCGAACCTGCCTATACAAACCTTGTACATTCCAAGTTCCAAATCTCATATCCATTTTCATTAGCTTAGGTCGTTTATCCAAAGAATGAGTCCAGGTCCGAGGCTTTGTGTTCATTTTCGTAACATACTGATTTTTTACGGTGAGGAGTTGTTAGCCCCACGCCCAACCCCCAAGCTGGAGGGCCACCCCTTGTCGGCTGTCAGCGACTGCTTATTCAATATATTCGCAGCTTCCCTCCAAAACTGGAGGGCGTTTCCCTCCGCAACCTGAGGACGCACCATGCTGTGGTGACAGGGACCCATCTAACATGGACTGTTACAGCTGACACATATGAAAATTTTCATGTGTAAGAATTGAAGCTTTCATGTTAGATGTGCTGAAATCTCAAGCAATCAAGTGTGTAATGGTTATGCTAAAAGTCAGTCTTTTGAAGACTTGCTGTGCCTCCAACATCAGGTTGATGGGACTGTGTAATGTCTGCCTGAGATTTTAGTGCACCTCATATCTAGTAATTGCACAATGTAAAATTGTATTTTTTGTATCAATGTTCACAAAAATGTCTTCATGATCACACTTTATTAGGCTCAGCCACTATCTTAATGGAGGGAATATGGTAGTGTAGCTGATTGCACTATCCTACAAGCTGGAAAGTTGCGGGTTTCATTTCTAGTGACATTGAATTTTTCAGTTGTTCCAATCCTTCCAACTGCACTATAGCCCTGGTGTTGACTCAGCCTCTAACAGAAATGGGTACCAGTAATCTTCCTGGGGTGTAAAGGGCGCCCGACGCGTAAGGCTGACAACCTCAGTGCCATCTGTGAGCCAACTGTCTAGAAAATGTGGCAGCCTTGATGCCTCACAACCCTATGGGTCTCCACAGCCTCTTACAGGGTTAGTTTTACCATTTTACTACTTTAATATATGATACTGAAAGCGGTGAAACCACAAATATTATATTTTTAAATGGCTTTATAATTTAAGATGATCTTGACTCTCAGCTGACAAGTTCATTGGCAGTGAGTATTAAGATTATAACCTTATGGGATGTAACGCCATGTTATTCGTTACAGAGGTATCAGCAGTTTTGAGGAACCTGCTTGCAGCCTTCTATCCTGAAGATGGAGGCAACAGGTTCTTCTGAAACGTTTGTACCTGTGTACCAAACTACATGGCATCAAAATCCCAGAACATCATGATCTGAATATTTAAAGGTGTGTAATGGTGAATATTGTATGAAAATATATCCGAGATGTATTTGTATGTAAGATTTGCCATTTAAGTAAGATCTTTCATGTGAATTTATAATTTGTGAAGATGATAAAATACGTAACATGTCATAGTCCTCTTCTGCCTAAAGGCATATGACAGAAGCATATATTTTCTGCCTTATAGTTTGGATTCTGGCCTAATTTCATCCAGTTCCTAAAGTTGGAATGTCGTGGGTCTCACTTCTGATGTCACTGGATTTTTAATTGCCATAATCCTCCTAGCTGCACTATGGCCCTGGGGTTGACCAAGCCTGTAAGAGAAATGAGCACCAGGAATCTTCTTGGGGCTAAAGGGCAGCCAGCCAGTGCGTAAGGCTGACAATCTCACCGCCAACTCTGAGCTGATTGTCGAGACAATGTGGGAGCCTCAGTGTCTCACAACCCTATGGACCTCACTGGCCTGTTACAAAGATAGCTTTACTTTCTTTTTTAACAATATTTTAATCCTGATTAAAAGAAACCAGATACTTTACTTGGATATATCTCTCAGCTGTTCTGTAGCCATCATCGGGGGACCACAGTATTTATAAAGTTACTGCCAATTATATTAAGTTTCAGGGTACCATATACCGTATTTACGCATGTATAGGCCGCACATTTTTTGCCAAAAATTCAAGAGGAAAACTGGGGTGCGGCTTATATTCGAAATCACACTTCATTTAAAAAAAATTATATTCATAATTAGTAATACAGAGTGTTCTACTCCTGAAATAATATTCCAAGAAAATTATTTTTTCTATAATTTCTGTCTGAAAATTGTGCTGCGGCCTATACATGCGTAAATACGGTAGTTTAGGAACCTCTTCTCTAATGATAAGACTGTAAAACCTAAGAGTTCCATGTTTTTCTGCCCTGACCATGGTAAGTTGAGATTAATAAAGGTCAGGAATTTAGTTTTCATAAAAATGAATCAACACAGATCTTTTAAGGTTATCTTTGCAATATGTATTAATTTTATCAAATACTGATACATTTTCCCAAGCAACCACAAGCTCCACTGTTGCACATGCTCTTTTGGGTTGTATGTATATGATTTTAGTCAGAGAAAACAGCTTAAGATTATCATCTTACATGCCAGTAGTACCAACTTGTCACTTTTGACTTGTACAGTATACAAACACAACACGTGTTATTTTCTTGCAGCCTGCCTATATAACCAAGCCTATTCCAGGATCCCTGAAGATGGAGGCATCATGTTTCTCTGAAACATAAGTATCCTCCCACAGTTATTGGTACCATGAACCAGAAGATCACAATCTTAATATGTTGTTTATTTAATGACACTGTCGGTTAATATACAGAGCGGTGAACAATAGGATTATTATTGAATAGAGTTGGAGAAGGATTAGCAAGGAACTGTGGCCTCATTTAAGGATAAATCATAAGATGGAGGTATGTCCCTAGAAAACAATATCTACCAGACACAGCATCAAAACCCTCTCCATGGTAGGACAGTATTAAAATGGACCTTAAAGAGGGAATACAGTAAGAAGTCACTGACTTCCATAAAATGTGGGAGCTTCTTGAATAGCTGAGTGACTATTTGCTTCCCAAGGAAACTCCTTCCATGGAGTTACATGAAAAATTCCTTGCATGTCTTCTGTTATTCTAGAAGTAAAGCACTGGAGGAGGAGGAAAATTATATAAGGATTACTACTTTCTGTGATGTGACCGTAGTCTGGTACACCAGTATTGAGATTTGGAAAAAAATAATGCTTCTATTTTAAAGGTACTATTTGACCATGATGATGGAGGCAGTACATTCCTCCAAAACTTCACCAATGATCCACTGGACTACATGGCACCACATCCTTGAATGTAGTAATCCTCATAGCAACCTCTGGGAATGACCTCAGATCTTGCATACATGTAGATAAATATCCCAGTTTGACAGTGAATATTGTTAATGCTTTATTAATACAGTTAAATGTACATAGCTATTTTTTCCATTCACACGATTCCAAATTAAAAAATAAATACCAATACAGATATTAACAATATAATTACAGTATGTGTTCATTACTTTTGAATCACCCTACAAGCATGTGTATCATCACAAAAACCAATTGCTACATCTATTGTCTATTATTGCTTGGGGGCTTGGTAGTCACGCAGGTGTGTCAGAACCCATATAGGAATAAAGCAGATTCCACCTGCAATTATGAGTCCATGGGCTAATTTTTCCTGCAGAAAGAGATGAAACAAAAAAAATCAGCAAATTTACATAAGTGTATTTTTAAAAAAGATACATTTCAAGCAAACAGACCACCAGGGAGAGCTATGCAGAGATACGATAATATTAAACTGGACCTAGTAAGAAATATCACATGAGGCTCTGGGATGGATTCAAGTACTTGACATAGGAATCGCTGAACACTGTACTGAACTGGTTTCATAAAACAGCATGGAATTTCCTGACTAGCTGAGTAACTATCAACTACTTAAGGAAGATTAATTAAGCTAATTTCCAAAATTCACTTGATGTAAGGTTAGTGTCCTCTGGTAGGTCATTAACCAGTGTTTCTAAGGAATGTAGATCACTACTTCCATCTTCACAGTGGAAAATGAGGCAGTACATTCCTCCAAAACAATGGTAAAACTCTATCATACCACAGAGTGTCAGCCCATGGGTCTGTAAACTTTATAGTCATTGCTATGGGAATCTCAAATCCTGGCCTGTTCCAGCTGTAATTTCATTATGGGAAATAATTTTACTTGAAGTTTCAATTAGATGTACACTGGCCTCCCCACTCTATTTACAGTCACCTTTTCCATCATGATATCTGGGGCAAGATTGATACCTGGGACCAGTACTCTGTAATTCCAACATAGCACTAAAATTACTTCAGCAGTTTTCAACTGCTGCTTGGTGACCCACCACAGCAGGGTTAGAAACCGAAATGCCCATTGAAATGTCAATGAAAAATTTGACAATTTGCATCTCTACCTATGGTCTTCAGACAATCCTTACATTAATTCAGTCTCATAGCCTGTGAAGCCCACTTTGGAATAGTGATGTCACAGAATATGACCGTTATGAATTTGAAACGCTATGAAAACAGCCTGAAAGAATAAGCATCATAATAACAAGTCTGGAGATACCTTTTTCTGGCAAAGTTTGACAATGCAAAGCCAACTGAAAACAGTTTTGTTTATTGCTGCAATATGCAGGTTCTATCATACATAACAGATTTGTTCTGCATTTGTTTTTCATGGAAACGAAAAACACTGCTGTTTACACTACCTATTTACATGTTTGCTTATGCCCTATGTTATAAATTTACATGCAAATCTGATACATTCTTAGTCACACATGGTTTAATTATATGTACAATTATCAATTAAGAAGATTTGATATAATACTATAACAATTAGCCTACCGGATGTGGATCAGAAACTAACCCAATATTACAACCCACTGTTATGCTGTGGGTTAGGAAGTACTTCTGACTGCAAATTCTGAATTCTTATCCAATTCTACAATTCTTTCTCAATTTACAAATCCCAAATATTGAACATTGAAATGTTTTGAAAAAAACTGCGATTACTCAGCCAATAGAATATTAGACAAAATTCAGGTCTCACAGAAAACTGTACCAACACTACTCGAAACAAATATGTTCGGAATGTGTATTCACTTTTCGGTTTACATTGTTTCCATAACCTTACATGGTATGCAAGCGCACGCTGCATACTGTAAAATATTTAGGAAACTATCCACTGAATATGACAAGAAAATTATACGTCCTGAATTGAAAACTATTAATGAACACATTTGAAGGTTACATACTGCGAATGAAATTTGCACTGATGGAGGCACAGATACAACATTTGTAGTTCTGGTGATGCCTCTCGACTGTACAACATTTCTGCATACGAATGGAGCTGCCCTTATGAGTGTTTTAGCTGGAATTATTTTTTTATAATTATAAATTATGCAACAAAATATCAGCTCCGTTTCCTCCCTCTGAACAATAGCAGACCAGATACGAGATCACAATTATACGCAAACTCGGATATAAGTATCCTCCAGAACGGAAGCGACAGCAGAAGTCACTACTTGAAAATAAACGATCCCTGTGCACATTTAGCATTTAACTTTATGAATAAATTACAAAAATATCATACCTAAATTTAAAATTGCTGTTATACTTCACACAAGTGGTTATTACTACTTTATTAAATTTTGAATCATGCCTGACGTAGTAGCATGTGACTGTACAGCATTTTTCATTTCAAATAGTTTTTTATTTAGCGTCGGCAAAATAATTAACAGACCACATACCAACATATGTTAATACAGCATAGAAGACCAAATGCAGCAGGATGGCTTATTTGGATAAAACTATCGCATTGAGATTCCTCGTAATTGTATAATCAAGGCCTCCGGCAGTGAAAGGTAGCAAGTCAGGTGCACCCCGCTCCCGATTTTTTTAACAATAAGAATATCAAAATGAATGAAATACAGCAAAAAACTATTATTTTAAACCAGTCTCCTGCCCTTAATATTATAGGACGATCATTAAAAATGGTCTTAAATGTTTTGAACAGTTGTTTGAAAGAAAAGTTCCTTACTGTTGTCCCCCTTTGAAAGAATCCTGGCAGCCTCCATTATAGAATGATAGAAACCTATGCCTCTTGAATAAGAATCACTTTTCATTTGTAATATTAAGGTAAAAGTAGTCTGAAGTAAAAAGCATGGGTAATATTGTTAATGTCATAACGTATATTCGCTCATTCATTCAACAGTAATCTGTCAAACGACAGGTCCACAGTCCCTTCCAAAACAGTTCCTCCACTTAATGCGATTATTACAAGCTTTCTCCTTCAACTAAAAATATCCCCCTCTGTCCCCAAGGTCATCCAGCATCTTCTTACGTCTTCTTCCTCGTCTTCTGGTCACTTCTATCGCCCCTCCGGTTTGTTTTGTCTCCAGAGGAAACATCTCGCATACATGATATCTCTGTTTTTGGAAAGAGACTATCCAGGAAAAGTGATAATATGGTAGCTTTTTCCATTTGCTTTCCACATCGCAGTACAACAGCCGTTCAAACCACTCTGGTCACGCCTGTTGCTATACGAACTTGAACCATCTCGAGCATCATTTGCTCTGTGCTTCAAGTCGCTACTGATGACGCTGCTTCCGGCATCAGTTTTTGGTGTCTCTGTTCGTCTGATACCTACCATTTGACCTGTCCAATAAGGGAGGCCCTGCCAGTAGCTACGCTACCGCTGGTATAGCTCTCAGGGTTCTTGGCATACTCATTCAAATACTCAAATGTATATAGTTCCACGTAAAAGGTATTCCTAATTAATAAATGACATTTTCACGTTAAAAGTTTCTAAATCCAGTTAATATTTACCAAATTGGATTGAATATTAAAATTTAAAATGAAACCCATGTCGACGCCCTATCCAAGAAACCTTTAACGAGCCTGCGGTTTTTGTATTTGAAATCGGGACTGTTCGGAAATTAGGGACGTATGGGGAATCGTACTCTACGATCGTACATGTAAAATTATTTTTAGTAACACTACAGGCCACTTTAAAATTATACCAAATTTTACTCGACGAACTAAGCATTCATTCGCCACCCCAAAGCCATTAAATTACCCCACTTGTGACTGTACTCAAAGAGTTTAATATTTTTCGTATCCAAATTATTTTAAACCAACTATATGAACACACGATAAGGTATTTTAACACTGAAAGTACAGAGGAGATTAATGTTATTGTGGTTTTTTAATTATCAATTTCAAACACGAGTGGTTGAGCCCATTTTATAAATACATTTATAAAAATATTTATAAAAGAATAAACTTGCTGTTCTTTAACCGGCGACTCTGTAGTTCTCATAAGCGAATATATTTGAAAAGTTGCTCTCAACTTAATGACATAAATTTAAAAGAAGTGTATCAATCAGAAACAAAGTTCTTTAATGTAAGATTTGAGGCTTTCACGGCGGTGACTATGAAGAAAGCAGTCTTCTGGGATTTGGCGCCGTGTATATGTGGTGTTAACCGACGTTTCGGAGGAACGGTAACCGTGTATCACGGTGTTGTCGCTTGCAGATTTACTTATACTTTTTCTTCAACCCTGAAGTTGGGGGCGATACGTTCCTCCGAAACGTCGGTTAACACCACATATACACGGCGCCAAATCCCAGAAGACTGCTTTCTTCAAGTTCTTTAATATAAATGGGTCATTCAAAATTACTACTGTGAATATCTTCTTCGACATCCTCCAAAAGAACTCACCTCACCAGAAAGCATTTTTTTTTAACACTGAAAATAATCTTAACATATCATTAAGTACCTATACAGAACACACTGCATATATTTTAGTGAACGGCACAACACACGTTCCCGGTATGCTTCACAAAAAAACTATATTCTTAAAGAGGTGAATTTAAAAACTACATACCGCAAATGGTATATGCACTTTGGAACGTCCCGACACAACGCTCGCTCTTCTGGTAACTCCTCTGACTTGTGTAATGTTTCTGCAAGCTGGCGAGGCTACTCTTACAAACGACTGAACCATAAACATTTTAACGATTTGTGTAGCGATTGTAATGACCTAGCAGCACTTTCAACTCCTCCTAAACAATGGCAGGCTTGATATAAAATTAGACTAGGTCTATAAAAAATTGAAACTAGGATCACAGAGTAGGGGAGAAATACTAGATGTCACAGCTGCCTGTGCGTACTGTGAAGTCTATGAATCTAACGTAACTGCACTTAATACTAAATATATACTTAATACATATTGCAACATTTAAACTGTTAGTATTAATTTTATATTGCTTTGTTGTTTAAAGTAGAATTGTCTTTAAAGTAACCAGTAGTTAACACAACCCGGCTTCAGAAGCCAGACATGTGTAATGAGCGTTTTAAAATTATTATTTATACATAATATTGTCGAGCACGCCATAATGGCAGACTGTGTTGTGAAATGGAGGTACAGCTCCGCGCATTATTAATGTCGGTAACAGATGGAGATGAGTGGTCAGCTTCACGTACCGAGAGCTTTATCTGATGAAAATAATGGGTATGAGGATATGGGAAGTTCAGTTTGTATATCGACTGGTTACGGGCTAGATGGCCGAGAAATCGGGTTCGATTCCCGGCAGGGGCAAGGAATCTTTCTCTTCTCCAGAGCATTGACACAAGCTCTGGGGCCCACACCGTCTCCTACTCAGTGGGTACCAGGGTCTCCTTCTTTGGGGGCAATGCGGTCAGGATGTGAATTTGACCACTCACCTCCATCTAATGCTGAGGTTAAGAATGTGTGGAGCTACATCTCCACCTCCATATGTTTTCATGTCGTGGTGCTTATTGAAGCGCGGAGAAAACTGTATATTTTACGTTTGAATGGGTGGGCCCCAAAGTCGGCCTGGACGCTGTGGAGAAGAGAGAAATTCTTGCTCTTGCTGGGAATCGAATGGCGATTCCTAGGTTGTCCAACCCACACCCTAGTCCCTATACCGACTGAGCTATCCCGGCTCCTTAATGTGCCAAAAATTAGGATGACATAAAGAATAAGAAACGGAAATGTATCGAGGTTTTCGTCAATGTGGCGGACCGAGAATCCTCAGTGTTTCTTCCATACGAGGTACCCAGAAACGTTGAAGAATACAGGATAATACGAAAGTATTAAAGAACACAGAAGAATATGAAAGTACTGAAGAAGAATGAAGCACAAAACAAAACTGTACTTCACTGAGAACAACACCGAATGTCGCAGTCGGGTTTGCATGACTCCTTTGCTTTCGGAAAGTCAGGGGTTCAAACCTCATCAGAGTCACCGGCTAATCTGACTGATATTTCTCACAACTTTCTTCAGTCCCTCCTCCAAATACCGGGGCAGTACCTCAACTCAGGCCACGGTCGCTTCCTCGTAAATCCCTTCCAGTAATCCTCTCATTTGACGCTACGATCTCGGATAAAAGCAGCGTCTTTAAAAACCATGAATAAATAAAATAAAATAAATATTTTTGCTTATGAGACGGGAAAGAGTAGACCCTTTATTCTGATAATCCCACTTACTGGTAAAGGCTACGGTTGTCTTTATCCTGATCATGTGACTTACTGTTACAATAACAAAGAAACTGAAAATCACGACTGTAGCTGCTGCAATAAATAGGTAACTACATTACATTCAGGCCCGGGAAGGGACGGTGCATGGTCAGGGCCGGATTTGCATCTGTGAGGGTCCCGGAAAAATCAAAACGAGGAGGCCCCCATCAGTGGCAAATTAGGTTATAACATTTTTTTTTGTTCTTATTTCTTAAATAAGTAAGAATACAAACTATGTTTAGCCATTTAGAAAGACAAATGTTTCAGTAAAATCTGTGGGTAACGCCCCGGTGGCTCGTCCCTAAATCCTACCCTGCTAAAAGCTGAGAAGTTGTCCAGGTTTTCATGCAGGAATCACACCAATACTTTGTACTGACGAACACCAAGGCAGACTGCAAAGCTATTTCTTGAAAGCTGAACATTTGATGACATAACTCAAAATTTACTTTAGAGACAAAATGGCTGTAGTCACCCATCTGTTTTCTTCATTTTCTCTTGCCAGTCTGTTAGTGTAGAATAAAACCAAACTGACACTATTTGGGTAATGAGTATCATGCAGACACTTACAGCAAGAATATCCTGAAAACTGATGCGTCAGCTGCAACTACAGCTATTGCATTCAGACTGGTGACTCGAATCACTTTCTATGCTCTGATTTTCATAAATATGTTATCATATTTATTTCGACTCCGGCATTCGATCGTAAAATAATAGAATAAAAAGGGAATATAAAAAAACCCGTTTTCTTCCAAACCTAAGTCTTTGTGCCAGAGATAGATAAATACGGCCTGGAACGAAATATGAATATTAAACGATATAACAAAGAAGTTTTGTCATTTTTTAATTTCTCGTAGGCTTACATATAGCAAATAACTGTAATCGCAAAACAAATTATCCAGATTTTAACCTGAATGCAAAGTACTGGATACTTAAAATTCGAAATTGGGGGCTCATTCCTGATTTGGTGAGGGACTATGCTACAAGCCGGAAGGTCGCGGGTTCAAGTCCCGATGAGTTCATTGGATTTTTTCAATTGACCTAATCCTTCCAGCCGCACTAGGCCCTGGGCTCGACTCAGCCTCTAACAGAAATGAGTACCAGGAATTAATTAAATAATTTTCTTGGGGAGTAAAGGGCGGCCGGCGCGTAAGGCTGACAACCTTACCGCCATCTTTGAGCCGATTGTCTGGATAATGTGGGACCCTCAACGTCTCACAACCCTATGGGCCTCCATGGCCTGCTACAAGGAAAGCTTTACTTTTTTTTTTCCTACAGCATAGCAAATATAACACACACATTCTTCAGTTGATCCTCTCGTCGAATTCAAGGCCCAGTAACCTAAATACGTAGAGAGCCATTAAATTATTTAATAACTAAACATCTAATCCAGGCGTGGACACCCCGGGGCCTGCGGGCCAAACGTAGACCGCAAAACTTTTCCCTTGTAATATGGTGCGGTCTTATTCGGGATCGATCAATTCATTTTATCTCAGATTACTAAGTTTACACTCTTCTTCATCAGTCAACTTCAAACCAAACATATAACGAGTGCTAGAACAATTATGTCAATAAAATTGGCAGAGCAATAATTTCAATTCGATCTCCAATTCAGTAAGTTGATGATATCCAGACACACAAATGTCAATATTTAGCTTGCATTTTACTCCATTACTGATGCTACACTTGAGTACCAAGATGAGAACACGAAAGGAGATTAGAAACAGGAGAAATAAAAATTCTGGGAAGCAGTTGTTGAATTAGAGATGTCTGATAAGAAATTATTAAACTAAAATCATATAAATTGAACGTCTATGTATTCACAGTCCGTCAATACTGCAACAATTGTTTATTCACCATATAACACTTAACACAACATATTTCGGCCATAGATGGCCATCTTCACGTGTCTCAATGCATCAAAACTGTTACACTGTTCTGCTGTGCGCACAGCAGAACAGTGTAACAGTTTTGATGCATTGAGACACGTGAAGATGGCCATCTATGGCCGAAATATGTTGTGTTAAGTGTTATATGGTGAATAAACAATTGTTGCAGTATTGACGGACTGTGAATACATGGACGTTTATGTAAAGATACGCAACAGGATGCTGAATTACAGAATTACAAAACCATATATATGTTAAAAATTTAAATTATATTGTGGAAGAACAAACAGAGAAATGGTATTCACATATAGGAAGTATAGAAGACAATGGAATTACGGAATTAACAGCCAAATACAAGCTTTATGAAAGAAGGTGATTAGAGCTCCAGGAAGTAGATGAAAAGATATGTTGGAGACGCTTTCTAGTATAATCGAACAATAAGGAGAAGAAGAAGAGAAGGAGGAGGAAGAATGCTACAATATTGAAACTGTAAACAAGCAATTTTCCACACGGTACACGTCGTTTTACGTAGTATAAACGATGGTCTGGAAACCGAAGAATTAAATCGATTATGTGTAATTTTTAGGAAATCCCATTGTTATTCGTTTAAATTTTAATGAATGAATGAATGAATGTACAAGGGGTGGGCCCTCTTGGCCCTTGCACCACGACCACGGTGATCTATTGTACTTCCCCTTTTGATTATCCCTCCTTCAATCGAAGCGCAGGATTTTGTACGTGGGGACGTCGAAATAGTCACTTGATTCCATAAAATATTGACCCAAGTGACGTATTCTTAAAAAGCTAAGGCCTCATATTCACACAGGATATGTGTGGCTGTTTCATTTTCTTCTTGACACCTCTCACAAGTTGGACTGTTACTTAGTCCCAGTTTGGCCGCGCCATAGCTCAAGCGATTAGTCGCTGGCTTCCTATCGCGGCGGCCCGGGCTCGATCCCGGGTCTGGTCAAGTGGGATTTGTGGTGGAAAAAGTGGCGCTGGGGCAGGTTTTCTCCAAGTACTTCGGTTTCCCCTGCCAATCTTCACTCCACCAATTGCTCCACAGTCACCCTCACCTATCATCTGGGGCTGGTACAATAGGCCAGATGTGGCCGCAGTACAAGGGACTTAGTCCTACTCCACTAGCATTAAAAAAAATAGTCACAGTTTCAGGAGGTGTCCTTTAAGGTGACAGTGTCCTGTAAGTAGGCCTACCACCCATTAAATTTTAATACTTAATGTAGTTGATATCGATTTTAAAACTCATTATACAGATAAAGAACACTTTCAAACGTTGATGAACTTTTTTTTGTCAGCGATGTAACATCATCAGCTTAATGAATCAGCGAACGAAACCATTGTTGTTCTATATGTGGTATAATTATATTTAAAGATAATTCTAATACATCAGATTTCGATATATCGCACAAAACAGCCCAAAGTAATTAAGGACATACAGTTTGTTCCAGTATATATCTACGGATGTCAGAGCGCTTATTTTCCAGTTTTCAGTGTCCTCATGACGTAAGCAGGATAAGCGGTGATGGCACCAAACAGTACAACGGAATGGATGAAAGCCTCCTGAAAAAGAGGAAGAGAAAATAAAAGTCGATTAGTTATATTAATTCTACCATTTGTTTCGTATGAGTACGAGGCTTGTCTTTAATCAGGGATAATAATGTAAACTATTTGGAAACCAAGTCCTTTGGAATATACATGGGCAGAAAAAAGAGGAAGTGGTCTGTTTATGTGTATTACGTAACAAGACAGTCTATGATCTATACGGGTCACACGGTATTGCTGTGATAGTGAAATCCAGAAGATTAAGATGGTCCAAACATACAGCCTGGTTGGGCAGACAAGAAATGCGAGCAGAACTTAGCGAAGAAACTACGTGTAAAACGGAAAGAATATACTTTGAAGTTTGTTGGTGGATGGAAATTGCTCTGGATCTTGTCCATGGCGGGGATTGCAATTAAAGGTGTTGGTACTTGTTGGGGTTTATATTGTCAGATATAAATTATTTATAAGATATGAAAACCGAGCGGGTTGGATTAGCGGCAACGCTATAGACTCGTACTGGGGAGGTACTCAATTCGAATTTCTGATGGGACAGCAACAAAACAAATCTGAATGTGGCGACAGATTTGAGAATTCCGCTATAAAAGATCTTCGTACTGACAGTTGCAAATATGTGGCATATTAGTCTTTAAAGTTCATATTTCGTATGCATGTAATGCGATTTTGTTCTTAAATATGTTAAATTAAATAACATGTATAAATGTACCTCTTTTACGTTTTTTATTATCCTTATTGCTCTGTAGTCTATTTTTAGATTCGCGTGTAAGAATTTTATGAGGGGTTCCGTAAATATTTTTCTAGTGCGAAATGGTTCTGTGGCCAAATTAAATTTGGAACTGCTGATGTAACGGGATTATCAGTCCTGATAATGAAACTATTCGCGTCATTACGCAACAAGAGCCTTGCATTTCTATACGCGGAATCGTACGTTACTCTGCTCACGTTCCTCTTGGGTCTGACCTTCATCTTCGAACATGGACATCGAAAAATAAACACGCTGTAAATTCTTATTTTCTCATTGTCCGCAGACCTGAAACCTTTGTTAATAATGCCGTTAATATTTCAATTTATACTATTTTCCTGAAGATAATATTATATCCACTGAAATTAAATTAAATTACCTTACTTTTTTTTAGAAATAAATAATGCGAACAGAGTCTTTATTGTTGATGTTAATTATGTTCTTATGTTGTTGCACCAGGTGGAAGTGGACAATGTTACTATCATTTCTGAGGTACATTCTGCCACCATCCTCAAGGTTGAAGTGTGTGAATTGTGTTTCTGTGTGTGAAAAGGATCCTGTTTTGAAAAAAATGAGAAGGAAAAGGAAATACGAATTGGTTCTTAATCTCCCATACTGCGTTGTTTTGAGGATAAACTCATATGCCTTTCACAGTGCTACCCGGAAAATGGAGGTAGCACGTGCCTTCGAAACGTCGGCAACATCGCCCACATCCACACGGTGTAACAAACAAAGAATTTAATTAACATCATCGGTTAACCACTGTCAAAGTCTAAAATCAGGAATTTTTCGTTCATTTTATTAACTCTGCCTATGTTTGCCATCGCCTTCTTTAAAACAAGTTAAAGCGCTGTGCTCCAGCATTATCCTGGAACACCCTGCCACGACTACAGTCCTGTACATCCCCCAGAATCTGACTCTACGCGTGGCGAAGAGAGAAATCGAACTCGCGAAAACGACACCTTCGCCAGTCACTTAATGACTGAGCTATCTAATTAAATTAAGTTAAAGCGAAAGAAAAAGTTGTTTCTGTGCTTAATTAGTTAAGCACTATGCCATGAAAACATATGGATGAATGGAGATATTGCTCCATCATTCTTAACTTCGTCACTAGACGCCCCGGCCGTTTTACCCCTAGGGAAAAATTTCCCAGCACCCACATTATAGGAGGCTGGATGGGCTCAAGAATCAGTCTGGGTTCTGTGGAGTAGAGAAAAATCTCTTCCGCTGCCGGGAATCAAACCCCGACCGTGCACAACGCAGCACGTCTAAGTTCGGTTTTGAATTTGGTTTGATTTGTTTAAAGATCCATTGCGAATAACCGGTAAAATGAAAACTATAAACAAGAGAGGGAGTAATTCAGCGATAAATATAGACGAACTAACTAATGAATTTGCTCACAATAAACTTCGGTTACAGTGCGCATTGACTGACAGCCTCTGCGGCCATAAAAGAACATCACACGGGTATAGGCCTACGGGTGTGGTTCTCCAGGCGTGTACTGTATAGATGGGCACGTTTCATTCTTTACCATTGTGTCATTTTGAATATAAGTTTAGTAGTCCCATAGGAAAGAGGTACAACTTTCGGTCACAAACGAACCCGTTAAACAGACATAACTAATAATGCCGTGTGCAGATCACAATGTCCAGTAGGATTTCACGTATTAGAGATGCCAATGGGTGGCATTGTACGTACCAATCTCGAAATCTTATTCCTCGCTGGCGCACTTATGACATTGGCCTTCCTGGTGTATGCATTTCTCTTCTGGAAGTTCCTGAACACCACTGGAGAAATTCTTGTGGTCACTAATCGCCCTATAATCATTTTGGACCCCCGCTACAACACTAACAGATCAGCACAAGGAAAGGCAGCTCTCTGACGTCAGCATCGCGCAGTTCCAAACGTTTCTTCCTGGCTAGCACGTCATCCTCCTATATTTGCGCATGTAATCTCAATATTTACAGATAAAACAACTGCTGCGCTGGAGAGGTAAAAAAGATGGCCGCTGTAAGGGACGAACGAAATTGAAACATGTTGACTTCCATGGCTAACTAGTTCATCATTTATTAAACCACCAACTGCTCCATACTCGTTAACCATCCTGTCATCGACGTTATTTAGTCCCGATATTGACAGCGTCTTTAAAAAACAAATTTAAAAGAGCACCATAATATTCTTTTTGGAGTTATTTGGCTAGTCAAGAAATATTATCCTTTTCTATTGAGATTTATCAAGAAAAATTCGTGTTTATTTCTTATATTCCAAATGGTTCTTGAGTTAATTTGATATGAATAATAGGCCTAGATACTTATTACATTTATTCATAAGTAATTATGCTGTTGGAGCAAGTTCTAGTTCATTTACAAACGAATAGTTCTTTATTAAGTAAAATTATTTAAGAAACCATAGACGAATAAATAAATACATATCGTTATAAATAAATTGTAAAGCAATGTAAAATTCTTTTAATCTATATGATAGTATATTTCTTGGAACTACAAGCTAACGTAACAGCACCGCTCTTGACACGTATTCCGGAAGTGTTCATTTCGAAGAGCGGCTGGAACACCGGAAATTCTGACTGACTGATTTCGTGATTCTCCTTAGTCCCTCCAGCCAATTTCTGGGGTAGTACCTCGATTAGGCCATGTCCGATTCCTTCCAAATCCTTTAAATTTACCATTCATCAACCATACTGTCATTTGGAGCTATATAGTGTAGCTACTATAAGCGAAGCAAGGTAATACATTATGGGTCGCGCCATTAGCGGTTAGTCTCTGGCTTCCAAACGCGGCGGCCCGGGTTCGATCCCGGGTCTGGTCAAGTGGGATTTGTGGTGGCGCTGGGCCGGTCACGGTAGCCGAGCGGTCTAAGGCATGTACTGTCTTCGCTCGCTTGGAAACCGGGATCGTGGGTTCGAATCCCACCCAGGGCATGGATGTTTAGTTTGTGTGTGTGCGTTTTTCTGTGTTTGTGTACAGGTAGAGGCCTTGCGACGAACTGATCACCCGCCCAAGGAGTCCTACCGAATGTGTAAGATCTAGAAAAATCGAAGTGAACGGAGAAGTCCATGGAGGTAGGCCTAGGCCCACTGGGTCTGTAGTGCCAAGGAAAAAAAAGTGGCGCTGGGGCAGGTTTTCTCCGAGTACTTCCGTTTCTCCTGCCAATCTTCATTCCACCAATTGCTCCACAATCACCCTCACCTATCATCTTGGGCGGGTACAATAAGCCAGAAGTGGCCTCAGTACAAGGGACTTAGTCCCACCGAACTAGCATTAAATAACAAAAACGGTAATACATACATGAAGAAAGCAATCTTCTGGTATTTTAAATTGTTTCATTTTGGTCCGTTCACTATCAGTCACAAAGTTAATAGAGAGTCCGTCGAGCGTAACAATTTGTAGGTCACTTTTTATTATTATTTCTGCCTTACATGTTTCGGTTTGACACAACCATCATCAGAGGCACTTGCTATAATTATGGAAACACTGTCGCTGTTTTTGATGTTCACAATTATGTTTGTCGTGTGGACGCTGCTACGATATGTTGACGTGTAANGAGCGTTAATTCTCAGGAGTTTCCTTTTTGTATTAGTAAAGTGACCTACAAATTGTTACACTCGACGGACTCTCTATTAACTTTGTGATTGATAGTGTAACGGACCAAAATGAAACAATTCAAAATAGTAGATGCTTGTCAAGCTAGATTGGTAAATCAATATACTAATAACTTAAACTAATAACTAATAACTTAAAAATAGGTTCGGATGAAAAGTGAGAACTTGAGAGTGTACTCAACTATCTTAGCATGTTTTGTGCTTTTACACGTCAACATATCGTAGCAGCGTCCACACGACAAACATAATTGTCAACATCAAAAAACAACGACAGTGTTTCCATAATTATAGCAAGTGCCTCTGATGATGGTTGTGTCAAACCGAAACAAGTAAGGCAGAAATAATAATAAAAAGTGACCTACAAATTGTTACACTCGACGGACTCTCTATTAACTTTGCAATCTTCTGGGATTTGTCACCGTGTATATGTGGTGTTAACCACATGTGGTTAACACTACATATACACGGTGCCAAATCCCAGAAGACTGCTTTCGTCATAGTCACCGCCGTGAAAGCCTCAAATCTTACATAATATAATGTTTGTGTACAGTTGTTAGTACTGGAATCCGTATGATATATTGTTGGAACTAAATGAGGAACTGTTGTCACATCTCGAATGTGACTATAAGCGAGTCCACAGACTCTATACTTCATGTTTTAGAAAGAAATTACTAATTACTGGAGTCCCGGATTTCCTGCAGTGTGAACACCACATTCTACTTGGCTTTGGGGAAACAGCATGATGTCAGACATGGATTTCAAGTATATTTCCACAGCATAAAAATTATGAAAACGAAAAGGAACTACGCGGCTTTAGATAAAATAATAATGTGTTGATAGAACTACGTATTTGGAGGGAATTTTGTAAATCAACTATATTACATCACTGAA
>NW_019726223.1:2049212-2145371 GCF_002891405.2 Cryptotermes secundus
AGCAGTACGACAAAACTGATGATAATAATAATAATAATAATAATAATAATAATAATCTATGGGCACTGCAGTCCATGATGAATCTTGGCTTTTGTTTTACAGTTTCTTAATCACATACGAGTAGACAGACGGTAGGACACCTTGGGTGAGGCATCAGTCCACCGTAGGCAGCTAACTATGCAGGGCATCACAGACATAGTATAAAGACAGACAAAAATCCATGCCTCGAGTGGGATTCGAATCCACGACTCCAGCGTGTGAGAGAACAAAAACATTCCATACCTCAGACCGCGCCGCCACTATGATTGACTCTGAACACCATCTATCATAGCTAACTGCCAAGCAATTGCCTAATGGGACTAAGTAACCTCATCTGTGTCACTCTGTGCGTGCTGCGTTACTTCACCGGTTTTCTGGTTATCTGTAATGTTGCTGTAACACAGACAACAAGCCAGTCAAGACTTCGGGGATGACTCTGGATTTAGTAGTGGGCTAGAATTGTCTCCTGAATATCCTGTTGCACTGCCTATCACAGTGGCCTCACCGTCTTCGTCCGCTAGAACACTGAGGTCGTGGTTTCGAATCCGACTCAAGGCATGGATGTCTTTGTGCGTTTATTCTGTGTTCGTGTTAGGTACTGGCCTTGCGACGGGCTGATCCTCCGCCCAAGGGTCCTACCGATTGTGTAAAGGTTTAAGAATCTGAAAAGGCGAGCGACTTCCGACAGAATGACTGTAGAGGAATACATAGATACAAGGCTCTGCAGTTTTCAAGGAGAGTGTGTAGGTCACAGGAGTTTTCTTGTTTTCAGGTACTCTTACTCTCCCCCCAGGAATGTGCATGGGCCCATAACTGAGTAAAAAGTGAGTTCAGTTCTGAGACTGATAGTTAGGGTGGGTGGGTGCATCACAGCGAGGGACAGGAGAAATATTGATAAGGGTGTCGACAAATTTGGCTAGAGGGGGGAACGAAGTATATTCTGATAAAATCTAAAAGTTTGTGACGACGATATAGCGCTACAAGCATTATATTTTTGTACATTATCCATCGTCTTGTCTATTTTTTTTTAAAAAAAGGTCCTGTTTATTTTTCAAAACACAGCGTTTCGGAGACCGGATACTGTCCCCTCCGGAGATAGGGGATAGCTCTATCTATTGGACTCAACTGAGTAGGATTTACCTGAAGACGGAAACAGAACTCAGTCTCCGAAACGCTGTGTTTTGAAAAATAAACAGACTTTTTTTGTTTTTTAAATAGACAAGACGATGGATAACGTCCAAAACCACAGTACTTGTGAAGTATATTCTGGTACGGTACTCCTTCCTTATCACAATGCTCTCTCCTGTTTGCATGACCTTGTGCCTAATGATTATTTCACCTTGAATGAAATCAATTAGCATAGTCGTAATGAGTCTGATTCACATTCGGTAGACCCGGTTCGAATCTCGGGCAGGGGGCTGGATATCCTGACTTAAGGTTTATGTTGTTTCTCTCAGTCCCTGCAAAGAAATACTGTGGTTGTTCTGTTTGTGGGTTATTAAACGACGTTGTCAAAAACTGAGATTACATTTTGTCCAGTGATTATATAGTAATGGATAAGGTATAGTATAGAGATATCTGTTAGAAAAAAGTTGCAGTACAGTTTTGTAGAAATATTTGGAAGGAAAATGAGCTCATTATATTGAGTAAATTACAAAAATACAATGTCTTTTGTGTTACAAGTATGTCTTAGTTTAATCGTTTCCCTAGAAAACATATAAAGCGTACTAAATCATAGTCCCTGATTTGAAAATAGAATTGACATTGTGTTACGAAGTCTACCTTCTGGGACATAAAGAGATGCATTTCGGTTAAATTCGTGCCAAATTTCTTAGAAATATATCGCTTTCACCTTCTCGGCAAAAGAGTAAACCAAACAAGAAATTGTCATGAAGCAAGCAGCAAACAAATCTCTTTATTACTCCGAAAGTTTAAAATGACTGCATTTAATGGTTGTGAACTAATATGCCTATTTAATATGTGTGGTTTTCACGGCGGTGGCTATGGAGAACGACATCTTCTGGGATGTGACGCCGTGTAGATATTTTGTTAACAGACGTTTCAAAGGAACATATCGCCTCCATTTTCAGGTTATAAGAAATTCACGAGCGATATGTTCCTCGGACACGTCTGTTGAAAAATTTCTACAGGGTATTCTTCAATATGCCTATTTCTTTGAATACCAATGGAAAGATGGGTTTAAAGGAAGAGACTCATTACAAAAATACAAAATTCCACACGTGCTAAATAGAACGAAAACTTGTGATGAGTATGAATTGGGAGCTCTTGAGGTTAGAAATTCAGGTCAGGTCATCTGAAGCAACACGCAAAGCATGCAATGTATAAAAGCCGTACCAGACATAATGGAAGATATATAATAGATGATCAAGAAGCTGGTGACTTGGGATGTAGGAAGATGAGAAGGAAGTTGCAAAGGAAGATATGCTGATGATGAAGATGACGATGATGTGTGAATACATAAAGCGGTTCAAGATTACGTTTGAGAATTTGATGAGGTAGCAACAGCCTGTGTTGAAAGTAGAGGCTGTGCTCACGTGCATAAAGATGTGGCAAGGGGCACAAAAATGATAAGGGGTGGGAGGAAATTGGGGGGGGGGGGTTGGAATACTTTTTGACGTAGAGTACGCNCTGCATGTGTGGTCTTCGCAATCAGGACTCGTTGATGAGAACTACAGGGGGACAAGTTTTCAGTACTCACTGATTTCCACTTCAACATTCCCCCCCCCCTTGGCACTACAGCCCTAGTGGGCCTAGGCCTACCTCCATGAGCTCCGTTCACTTCGCTTTTTCTAGATCTTACACATTCGGTAGATCTCCTTGGGCGAGTTATCAGCTCGTCGCAAGGCCTCTACCTGTTGACAAACACAGAAAAACGCACACAGACATCCATGCCCTGAGTGGGATTCGAACCCACGATCCCGGCTTCGGAGCGAGCGAAGAGAGTGCATGCTTTAGACCGCTCGGCTACCGTGACCGGCATTTCAACATTTAATTACCTTTATTATTCCACAAGATGGCGTCGATATTTTATCAAATTTATAACGTTTGCCCAGTAGAATGTCTGAAACTTAATTCTGTGTTATAAATTGACTTATAGGAAAGCTGAGGGCCAATTTTTTTCTCAAATATAGGAGGAGGTTTTTCAGATTTTTAGAAAACCTCGTAAGAAAATCATATATCGTAATGAAAACATTTTATTCGAAGTAACTGAGCATACGCGTGTTCTATAAACACATCGAAATGATAGAAAATTATATTACTAACGATTCATTTGAACAAGATGACTTACTCTAAATTCTGGCTGGAATTCCGAAGGAATTACTATTCTCAGAATGATTGGAAAAAGCAAGATAAGCTAAAGGGGCATGCAACGGGAATAGGGTAGATGACAAGTTGGTGTATAATTTTTCTAGGACGACGGTATTTTGAGTCACTACACAACGTTACAAACATTTCCTACGAAACCTTCCGTTTCCATTTCAAGACAGAGTTCTATGCTGAATACTGGTGTACTATAACATCCAAACCGTTGATACCCGTGTAATAAACTAGGTTGCATTATAACCACGAAGACTATAATTTAAAATTTAAGGCAAAAATCTCAAATGACATCCATGGTAAAGCTAATCTTGTAACAGGCCGTAAAGGCCCATAGAGTTTTGAGACGTCGAGGCTCTCACATTTTCTCTAGCCAGTCAGCTCGCAGATGGAGGTGAGGTTGTCAGCCTTACGCGTCAGTCGCCTTTTACCCCCCAGGAAGATTCCTGGTATTCATTTCTGTTAGAGGCTGAGTCAACCCCAGGGCCATAGTGCGGCTGGAAAATTAGGTAAATTGAAAAAAATCCACCTCATTGGGAATCGAACCCGTGACCTTTCAGCTTGTAGAATCGTGCCTCAACCAACTATGCTACCGCGTGCACCCCATACACAATTTTATTTAGAAACTCTGAAGGAAATTTCGGCCTGACACTTCAGATAGTAACATTTAGCCCTGTTGCTATCATAATATTACAATTAATGTAAAGGAACAGAATACGGAAGACATGGTCTGGTTTAATATGGCTCAGGGCAGTAACTAGTGGCTGTTTCTTGTGTTCTGGAGAAGGAAATTTCAATTTTATATAAAAGAAAGTATATTTATTCACCAACTGAAAGACTGCCAAATTTTCAAGACATGCCTGTCAAGGCTCAACACCCATCACCACGCACCGTAAAGGCGCTTCCACATTACTCGTGCTTGTGCTCGCCAGGCTTGTGCTCGTCGGGAGACTCGTCTGGCTTTTACTTGTGCTCGTAAATCTTAGTCCACACTACTTCAGTTGCTCGCCAGGCTTCGGCGCGTGAGAATCCGTATGTTTACTCGTAGTGTGTATAGGCTGTAGTTGTATTTTAATATATTGGCTATAGTTTTAAAATTAAAAATTTAAAATCTGCTTGTCTCGTGACTTGTCATATAGTCCACATTACTCGCGAGCATAGCGAGTCACACGAGCACGAGTAATGTGGACGCGCCTTAACATCACAACAGGTTAAGCCTGGTGCTATAATACAGAGTGGGTTTACATCACGTGAAAAATGATAAACATCCATTCAACATCTATTGGCTGAATAAACACACGCTATGGGAGATCAACAGGGGAAGACTGATGTAAGCGATAACCTACAAGGACTCCAATTCTACCTGTCGCGTAGCCACATTACACAGTCCTAACAATCTGTAATCCTTAACACAATTTCTTAATTTTATTTTGTTAATAACACAGCAATCGTATAGATAAATTTAACCCCAGGCTAATTAATTAAACACCAGGCTATGGAGATGTATGGGGGAATGGAGGTATAACTCCACCATTCTTGATTTCAGTATTATTTTAAAGTGAGTGGTCAGATTCACTCCTTTGCCGCTTTACTCTCGGGGAATGTGCGCCGGTGGTCATTGAATAGGTAGCCTGGTGAACTCTAGAACCAGTGTGAAGAAATATCTCTTTCCCCTCTCGGGAGTCTAACTCCGTTTCCTAGTCGCTATACCGCCAAAGACGAACGAATTGTTATAAATAAAGTTATTATAAAAATTAACTTTACAAAAGCAACATTCGTTATTACTGATTTGTTTAACACTTTGCCCATCATCCGATCTTTTAAGTGTGCAGGGATAGTGTAGTCGGTATAGCGACTGGCTACAGGCTGGACAACCGAGGGGTCAGAGTTCGAGTCGCGGTAGGTTCAAGAATTTTCTTTTCTGCACATCGTCTAGATCGGCTCTGGGGCCTACCCAGCCTCCTATCCAGTGGGTAACGAATGTTCTTTCTCGGGGTTAAAGTAGCTGGGGCATGAATCTGGCCACTCACCTCCAATTAGTGCCGAGGTCAAGAAAGTATAGGTCTATACATCCACTCCCCCATACGACTTTATGGAGTGGTGCTTAATTAGTTAAGCACAGGGAAGAATTTACCTTCACCTCCGATGTTCTAAAGAAAACAACGTTTCGGAAACTGGATCTGTTTCCGTACTGTGGTGAGGGGGTAGGAGGTGCCTGCTCTGTTGGGTCCGCTAGAGGGGATGAACCGCAACCACCGGATGTAGCTCCTTGTTCTTTGTAATACTGAGCGATAGACAAAATACAAAAACGTAGTGTCCTGAGTGTCATAAACCATCGTCAGCAAGCTAAGGTGATGTGGGATTTATGGCGGACAAAGTGGCACTAGGGGACAGATTTTCTCCTAGTTCTTCGGTTTCCGCTGTCAATTCCCATTCCACCAAATTCTTCATATTCATTATTTATTCTATCGCCGACAAGTTATAATTTATACACTGACTATCTCTATCTATGTCTCTACAGCCCCTTCTTGGACCTTGGATTCTCTTTTAGTTTCTTGATCTTTTACACAGCCGGTAGGACTCCTTGGATGGTGATCAGCCTGACACAAGGTCGCTATCTACACACATGGTAACACAAACACAGAATAAACGCACATAGACATCCATGCCTCAAATGAGATTCGAACCCACGATCCCAGTGTTCGAGTGGACGAAGACGGTTCATGCCTTACACCGCAAAGCCAATGTGATCGGCTACATACTGATAGCGGTACTAAATAACAAATTCATAATCACTGTCAGAACCTTTGAAAATCGACTTTCACGAGACTGACTTTACAACTTGGCGTTTATCACGGTTGGAATGCTGTAAGGTGTTTGACTAGGCCTATTCTAGCGTGTGGCCACGTGAAGAAGCTGCGAGTAATCGCTTCAGATAAGAATTTGAGGCTCCAACGTACATTCTGCATGATAGTGCGTCACATCGAAGGCTGTTGCCTTCAGTTAATGTTCAGGAACAAGCACAAACATGGATAAGATTGGGTGGGGATGATATTTTTGTTTGCGCCTGACGCTAATAATAGATTGAATTAATTGCACTATCGGTTCATACGCTACAGCAGCAGCACCGTCAGTTCAAAGCGTAACGTTCCCATCACTTCGTATATCTGTCTCTGTAGTATAAATGTTTAGGATTCATACCTCGCTGGAAATAAGTCGTTCCTATTCCAGTCGACTGCAAGCCACCAATGGAAAGCCTCGGATTTTAATTGCTGCCTCTGCTGCTTCTTCTTCATTTTAGCGAGCTTCCTCCCATCCTAGCCCCTCTCCCACTCACTTTTCCTCCTTTAAATCCTTTTCCTTTCCTCCGCCTCATCTACCCCCTTCTGCCATTTCTAATTTCCATGCAAAATCCGTATCCGAGGTTATGGCGAGAGAGAGAGAGAGAGCCCTCTTTCAGCATTTAATGTTCAAAGTTGAGATTTTGTGTACACAACATATAGGACAAGGGGGCCGGGAAGTGAGGGGGACAGCAATAAGTACAATCGTAAAATAAAATAAATGAGTTTGTTTTAGTGCGCAAGGAACGCCGAGCTCAGGGAAGTTTAAGACAGAGTGCCGTGGAACTTGCTAATGCCCTTCATATGACAGGGGTGGGTCGATGGATACGTGGCATTTTCTTCATTTTTAAGATGTGGAGCGTCGTTATCTGAAGGCGACGCTCATCATTTATAACTCTGTGTCTACAGCTCTTTCACCGCCCCTAATAGGTTGATATATGCACGTGACAACTTCGATTGTTTATACGGTCACGGTGTATATTTTACATACTCCATATTTCAGCAGAAGACGGAGCCATTTATAGCGGTAAAAATAAATCTACCCCTTTACCTACTTATTTATTTGTGCCGGGAAAGCACAGTTGGTATAGCAAGCGGCTAAGGGCTGGACGACAGAGGGGTCGGAGTTCGAGATCCCATAAGGTCAAGAACTGTCTCCTCTCCACGTCGTCAAGACCGGCTCCTATCCAGTGTGTACGGGGGTAAAGCGGTCGGAGTGTGAAGATAACGTCTTACCTCACACTAGTGCCTAAGTCGAGAAAATAAGGATCTATACATCCGCTCCCCCATACATCTTCATGGCGTAATGCTTAATTAGTTAAGCACAAAGACAATTTTACCTTTTACCTAAGCACTGGACTATGAAGGCGTAAGGGGAGCGGAGGTATAGCTCCATCATTCTTGATCTCAACATTAGATGGAAGACACCTGTCATGCTTCACACGTCCCTGCTGCTTTCCGCTGGAGATAAGGCTCCCCGTATTCTTTGGATTGGAGGCAGGGTGGGCCTCGGAGCCCATTTGGACGCTAAGGAGAAAAAAACTTTTACCCCTACCGGGAATCGAACACAAGCTTTCTAGCTCGTGGTTTGTCGTTATGCGTACTGAGCTTCTCTGCTTTCTCCATGGATTAATTGGCAGATAACTTAATCTGTAAAGGGTTGTTACGTCAGATGTGAGGTAGGGACCTGACGCGTGGAGAAGAAACTCGTAATTCTATACAGAATATTTGGTATGAATAGAATAATGCGATCTAGGATATTTCCGTGGATTAGACATCTAGGGAAAGTATAAATATATGCAGAATTAGAAGTGGAAACCTGTAAGATAGCGATCATTTGAAACGTAACATTTAGATTAGACGTAGACAAAGAGACATGAGAGTTGGAGCCGGACAAAATTGGCTTAGAGCCGTGTCCCATACGGCCCTTTGTATCAGCAGAGCAAGCCGCTCAGGTTTCTATTACCGAACACTTAATTTGCCGCATAGTTCGGCTGTCAATGTGACAGTTCGGTAGTAGAAATAGATGGTCAGTCTGTTAACATTAAGACAGGGTTGTGAGGTATGCCTATGTATTGGAAAATCAGCATAGGCCAAAAACAAAACCTGGAACAGAGATATTAGTGTACATTTATCACACTCTTCCAAAACCATGACTTCTCAATAATATGAACATGAACCAACTGCTTGCGTTTTCGAAAATATATATCAGTGAAAAGTGAAGTAAGAGTACATTCATAAATCTTTGTTGATGTAGTTGAAATTAGATAGGTGTTTGGCTAATTTCAATTTAATTTACCTGAACTGAAACTTCAATGTTTGGAAATTTTTTGAAAATCTATTGTGATTGTATTGGACCAGGGTTTTAAATTATGACAATTTCCATCTACTGAATAGTAATTGACCCATAACTAATTTGTGTTAAGTTGTTAGTGTCAACGGTTTTCTTTCATTTCGCCCATTTTTATTTTCTGCAACTTTCATGTAACTGCAATACGACTGAAGAAGCAATGCATTGCATACAGAGTCACGTGGACTCCTAGGCAACGCATACAGAAACGTTTCCGTTCAAACGGCAACGAATCACCAAAGCAAAGTAACAGCGAAGAATGCGATAACTCTACTGTTGAAGGAGGTGATCTCTATACGGTTCGACCAGAACCTTCCTCAGGGAGAGAACTGACCAACAAAAGTCAGAATACAAACAGAAGTGAAGACTTTATTTTATGTGGTTACAGTAACCTTTAGAGTGTTATCATAGTTTGTGGTCGCGAGGTGTTATAGTTACAGTAAGACTGTGTTACAACTAATTGTAGTTCCGCTTGATGAATATCAAATAAATCGAGTCACCAATCCGGAACCCATTAATTACTTACCGTTACCAGGATGTGACAATATACGTATATCAAAATTATATTTTTGAATTATAAGTTACGAAAAACGTGAAATATAGCGAATCTGTTTTAAGGCATTTGCTAGGGTTTACTTGGAATGATTTAAGAATTCCGCAGATACCTGACCCTGGAAACTCCCGAATGTTCGTCATTATTGGTATTTAAACTTAGCTGGAAGCTGCTCTCTGATTGCGTACACTCGCACCCCATTCTGATCCTCGACTCAATATACCGTGTACATCGCATTTTTCACCCCTCCTCTGGCAAAATGTGTTGGGCTCCTATTTTCTTATGTTTTTACCCTTAGTCAGTCTGTGCACCTTAGCAACACCCACCCTTTCAACCCTTTCGTGTGAATATAACCTGACAAGCAAGGAGAACGAACACTGCACCAACGATGCTTTTGAAGCAAGGCAGCCATATTGCTCTCTTCAACTATTCGCAGCAAGAGTGATTTATAGTGCAGTAGCCAAATACCATATTCCACGACTAGGACCTAATATGTTACTGTAACAATGTTAAAGTTGTCTATGAGCTTATAAAAGCATTACGCCATTAAGATGTATTTGAGAGTGGAGGTGTAACTCCAAGTATTCTTAATTTCTGCCCTAGATGAAGGTGAGATTTATACACCAATACTCATTAGGTGGGAGGCTTGCTGGACCCCAGAGGCGGCCTTGGCTCTGTAGAATTTAAAGAAAAACCTCTTGCACCTGACGGGAATCGAGTCCCGGTTCTCTCGTCTTGGTCTTTGAACCCATATATTAGTCACTATACTGACTGAGTTATCCGGACTCCTCTCTGTTACAGTTCACAATTCCAAATGTTGAGGGGGGGGGGGAAGAAGAAGGTTTAAGTAGATCGCGTGTTATTCAATGGCTCTGTATCAATAGTGGTTAAATGGAGTACGTATTCGAGAGAGGACGTGGCAGTTGGGTCATTAGAAGTCCTGCTGTAAGTCAGCGAAGTTCTGGATAAGATTCGCAGGCCTACGCAGACTCAGGAAAAGAAGACCAACCACATCTTTACAAATACTTTCAGATTCGCCATTAAAACATTTAGACCCTATCTTCATTCTCTATCAATAACTGAAGTTATGTAGTTGCAAAAAAAATTGATAAAATTAAGAATTTGATAAATTGTGAACTGAGAAGAAATAGAGCGGAAGCGATAGCAGGATACTTAAGCATCTGGCCTTAGATTCAATTAGAGATAAATGTAAGGTCTCATCACCGCCTTGGATAAAGGTCACGCAGGTGTATTTTAAGGCTGTCATTTAGATGTTTTTTTTTCCTGAGACAATTTTCTTTCTGAAGAAATTCATGAAAAACCACAGAGGCAAATGCTGTTTTCATCGTCGAGTTTCGAGAGAAATACTTATCGATTACAAGGATAGCAATATAAAAGTGGATTCAGATAAAATAAATAAAGAAATTGAACAGTAATTGCACAAGGCTCAGTGCACGTTAGCAAATTTGAGGACTCATTTCCATTACAAAGACGAACAAATTGCGAAAATAAGAACAGTGAGACAGGAAGGCCTAAAAAAGAAAGTGTACGTGAGGAGGAGAGGAGGAAGAAACTGTAAACGAGAAGATAGAATAGGAAAAGCATAATTCGGGGGAAAAGACGGGAGAAAGAAAGAAAGAGGAAGAAGTAAAGAAGGAACAAAAGAAAACACGGGGCGGAGAGAAGAAAAGCAAAGTGAGGTGCCAAAAGGAAGATAAAGATAAATTCAATATTATAAGTTATCCTCATTTTTATTTTTCCACCAATATTCAGTCAATAAATGCTTCTTTATTCCCCCTTACTAGGATCTGAAATAATTATTACAATAAATGGGTACCAAATTGCCCTGAAATCGAGCGCAATAATAACACACGCATAAATGAAAAATTTCCTATATACAGTTAAGTCGTGTTACCATCAAAAGAGCATCTATGCTAGAAATAAAAATAAACTTCACGTAAACAAATCCATTTCAGTTAATAAGATATAAAACTTTGTGACTATCGTCTATTAATACAATTATTGTGTTTCTGGACATTATCTATTTTCCCGCTTTTATTTAAAACACACAATATTTCTGAGGCTGAATTCTGGTTCCGTCTTCAGGTGGAACCTATTCAGTTGTGCTCAATCGACAGAGCTAGCCCCTATCTCCGGACCGGAAGATGGATAATGTTCAGAAACACTGTAATTCCATTGCAGTTAATACAGCTAATAAAACGAGAACGTGCCAAGAATGGAAATATATAGGGAATACTCGTTTAGACTACGCTTGTAATGCAGCTGCTTTGTTACGATTTTTCATGGCTCGCCAATATGGATATGTATTTGTTACACAGGCAAACATTACACTCCTTAGACGTTGTCTGTGGTTCTAGATGAATATCTGGATTGTGATTTGAAGCAGATTAGCACTGTCTCCTTCCTGAAATCTGGCTATGTAGATCTACCGTTCAATATTATATTTTGATCTCATTAAATGCACAAGATATCTGCTTCGAAGCAGTGTCATGAATAAAAATAAACATTGATACAATATTTCCTTTCCATTTCTTCAAATATTAATCACACCAAAAATGTTTTAATTAACATTTAGTCCTTAAATATTAGTAAGATTTAAGCCTATATTCCATATATTAACGTCATATGAGCGATTTCTAAGAAATTTACAATTTCATGGCAACTAATTACATGGAAGCCGGTCATGGTAGCCGAGCGATCTAAGGCATGTACTGTCGTCGCTCACTTGGAAACCGGGATCGTGGGTTCGAATCCCACAGGGCATGAATGTTTATTTTGTGTGTGTGCGTTTTTTTTTTGTGTTTGTGTACAGGTAGAGGCCTTGCGACGAGCTGATCACCCGTCCAAGGAGCCGTACCGAATGTGTAAGATCTAGAAAAACCGAAGTGAACGGAGAAGTTCATGGAGGTAGGCCTAGGCCCACTGGGGCTGTAGTGCCAGGAAAAATAATCACATGGAAACCGGTCTAGGAAACCGAGATTAACTGCCGTGAGAATCCGTTACGCTGACCACGCGACACCCTCTCTCCCCTAAAGTTGGCACTAACTTTGCCGGGAAGTGGTGGTCGCTCGGTCCGTATGGTTGGATTGCGGACTAAAGGCCACGGAGGTTTTAATCACCTGGAGATCAGAGCTGATTTAAAATCCGATACGCCATATGAATTGAAACTACACAATACTAAGAATGTGATCATCGTCTTTAGCTTTTATGGAATAGGCCCTATCATGTGTTTCTATTGAGAACTAACTTCGAAATTAATAATTCTTTAGGTCATAATTTACCTTCCCAGGGCACCACAACAAATAAAGTGTCCGATATATGGACTTAATCTCTTCACCCTTCAAAAGAAAGTTTAACTTACGATCCAATTATTTCAGCAGTTAAAGACTGCAGACATTTTAGACCGTACAGTTATATTTTTCATTTTTAATTGTAGTTATTTCCAGTTACTTACTTACTTACTCATGGAGCTGAGCCCTTCTTGACGAGCCGCCAATTCTGCAGCTACCCAAGAATTTCCCAGCATTTTATGGAACCCGAAGGTTCATCACCGTGTTCAAAAGAGCCCTCCACTGATCCCTATCCTGAGCCAGATTTATCCAATTACCTCCAAAAATTTAGATATACATATTTTTCTTTAGATATTCCTCAAGCTATTTATTCTCAAAATAAGTCGTTGAGATGTATGTCATTCTTGTATTGTGAAAGCACATGGGACCTTCTGGCACGGCGTCGTCCGTTGTAAAACGCTAAAGGAACAGACGCAAGGTTTCAAATTTAATTTCGTTCCTTCCATCAGCAAAAGAGGCCACGTCGCCCTCAAAGCGAACTTGTGCGCCCGGACAAGAGAAATGACGAGAGCAAGTGTTTTAGACAAGAGAGAGAACAGGATAAAGGAGCATGAGCGGAAAATTAAGAATGTCTTGCCTTCATGGGGAACTAAGGCTCCTAGTTAAGAGATTAATATTGGAGCAAGAAGGTGTGTATAAAGCTACATGCAGAGTCATTAGTTGAGAGGTCTGCCAAATGGATTCTTTGCTAGTTTGCGTCCCTTGTTGAGCATTACGTATTGCAGGTATAAACAGATTGTTGTGTACATGATTAACAGTGCAGAAGTAACTTCACAGAGTCCTTATATTCTTCTTTGCAAAAAGATAGTTAACAACACATAAGCTGCTTCTGTGCCATATGAGTTAGTCTAAGTTGTAACTTGTTTTAAATTATATGAACCCCACTGGGAAGACGAAAACGTAGGTGTGTGGATAATAATAAAATTGATCTTAGAGAGACAGTTTGGGATGGTATGGATTGGATTTACCTGGCTCAGAATAGGGACCAGTGGAGGGCTCTTCTGAACACGGTGATGAAACTTCAGGTTCCATATAATGCTGGGAAGTTCTTTGAGTTCACAATTGGCACTCACTCATGTGAGTGAGTATCAGCCTCAAAAATGTTTTTAAAAATTTTGCAGATTTTAAAGAGATCTTAATTTTATTATATCAATGGATGCAATTTTTACAGCGAAGTTTTTTTTATAGAAAAATAATATGGAGCAGAGTGACACTGAGATGATTTTCTAAAATCGTATTTTGGAGGGTTTGGTGCGAATCTCGACCGGGACTTTAGTTATCCTGAGTGAGACATTTCGTGGTTTTCCTCGATGCCTCCAGTCATATTCTGAGATATTAACCACATTTGGTATGACAAATACCTTCCAACCCTTTCCAATTCATTTTTCACCAATCTTCTTACCATTAAAAGTTACTGGTCTGTGATCAGCGTTGCAAAGTAAACCACAATGCGAGAAAAATAGAAAGATCATTTTACTGACAAAAATTCAGATTTTTATTATTATTCTAAAGAAGTCATGTCGACTAGAGCCGTAGATAATCAGCGCAGCGTCAAGGACTTAGAGACCGCCACTATGAAATTTCTTCTAAATCCGTTAAGTAATTTTGGATATACTCGTTCACCACGAGGACAGACAGACAGACAGAAGGATATCACCCTCCCATTTCGTTTCGATTTCATGAATTTTTTACAGTCAAATCATATAAAAATTTAAAGAATGAACACGAGCATGTTGCAGAGAAGCACATGAGGCGCATGCGTAAGAACATACGCAATCAAGCGCGTAACGGAAATCTAGGCTTTGTGGAATATCCAAGAAAATATTAATTTCTGTTACGATAATTTTGGCGAGTAATCTTTCCTTCCCCACCCGAAGACGTTGGGGGGGAGGCTGGAGGTTATAAGGTGGCAAACTGAGTGTGCAAATATTATCTGCAGTATGTTGGGTAGCTTCAAAAATTAAAGAGTTAATTGTAATCAGATATGAAAAGTTGTTCCCAGTTTCATAACTTGGTACGTGGTTTTATAAATCTTATTACTGGTTGCGGTTATCAGGAGAAAGGTCAGGTCAGGCAAGGATTACAAATTGCACTGTGTATGCCGCCTTCTTATCTCTACACGTGCAGCCCCATTCGCTTCGACTACCCGTGAAACAGTTCGACGCCGATTTAGAAGTCCATGTTGCTTACTGCAGCCAAAAGTGGCACAAATGCATCGAGATTTGAGAAGACTAAATCCTTTACACGTAAGCAAATTCCAAAGCATTCTAACCCTACAACACCAGATGACTGAAAGATGTCGTTGTATGTGTTACTAATTATGATCCCAATTAATGCCTTTATATTTGACATAAAATTGTGAAACCGATGAACGTATTTTATAATATTTTTTTTGAAAGCTGATAGTTACTCAGCTGGGCAATGGGTGCCTGATTTTATGGAATCTTGTTAAGGTCAACAACGTCTACATAAAAGGCAGTGAATACACTGTGTCCTGAGCCAGTTGCATCAAATCCAACAAATCACATTATCTTTTTGCAAAACAAATTTCAGTGTCGTTCTCGCACTTACGGTAACGGCTCTTAAGCCTTCTAACCTCTCCAGATTTAAAGACTAAAATGCAGTATCAATGTTCCATTTACCCACTTTATCTTCTTAATTTCAACCACTCTAACAACACTGAATAAATTTATTTCTATTTTGAAAGGTCTCCTTTCTGGGATATAACGCACTGCATGTAGTCCGTTATATCCCTGAATGAGGAAATTTAAATAACCACATTTGCGAGAACCTCAGAGGCTACATATTATTTAGTTCTTTATTTTTCCTTTATTTAATAACGCTACAGACTGGCCCACAATTCAGGTAACCTAAAATATTCCCTCGTAGTAAATAGAATGTTTAGACTTAAACCTGTCAGTAAATTTGTAGAATGGTATCACAACATTTTGATTTCTGAACTGAACACGGATGATCTCATTTTGAAAATCCTTGTAAATTCAATAAGTAAATAAAATTTTAAGTTTTTTTTTTAGTACAAAGAAATAACAACTCTGTCCAGTGTGATTACTGAAGTTTTTACTACTTAAAAACTTAATACCCTTACACGTTTCGATCCCTATAGACCATCATCTGATGGTGTTAGTGTGACGGACCAGAATGAAACAAATCAAAATGTTTAGAACACATTATACTAACCATTTAACTGACTTTTGGACTATCCGGTATAGGTCAAACGGTAGGTTGATTAATGAATAATTAAATTAAACTACTTCTTTATCCTTCAAACGGTACAGTTTCAAACATAGACATAGGATTTGAGATTTTCACAGCGGGGACTATGAAAAATGCCGTCTTCCGGGACGTACCGCCGTGTAAATCTTGTGTTCTTCATATAACTCCCATCTTTTTCCGTACTTGAATATATGTGCAGCACGGAACTAGTAAGAAGCCACCGACATAATGTACACAAATAATCAGAAAACAGACACACATTGATAACGTGTCTCCTACTGTAGCACATACGTTTTAATGTATATGTTATCCAACCTTTTGTTATGTTATCGCTTATACGCCTAAATATCTTCCTCGGCTTTTAGTTTTTACAGTCTCAAAGTTTTTTCTTTTGCGAAATATTAAATGTAACAGAGAGAAACTCACTTATTTCTGAGTTTGTACACTGATGTTGTTTAGTAGCCATTGCGATTAGAAGGGAGATTTCGGTATTAACTAAAAGTTCAGTAACCCCTCCCCTTTTAACATGATATAAAACAGGATCTGACTTGATAAACTGTGGATTAAGTGTCAACATCATGATTTATGCGCCCATCAAACTGCCTTTCCTAATGTGTGCGATAAAAAAAAATATGTTAAATTTACATTTAGTCGTGCCGACAAAGATGAAATGACCATTTCTAATTTTGTTGCAGTAGACGCAATAAATCTAGTGTATTTAATAAGAAGTTCCTTCTACTATATACGACAATTACTACTCGTATTTTATGATTAAAACTATCTACTACCGACGTCACTCTTTCTCGGAATTCAGTGTAGGCATAATTGTGTTACAAGCTGGAAGGTGGCGGTTTAGGTTCCCGATTGGGTTATTGGTCTCTTCAAATGAACTGATCCTTCCAGCCGCACTATGGCCTGTTACAGGGGTAGCTTTATCTTTACGTTTTCCCCTGAAGAAGTGTATTCTCAAGACAATTGCAACCAACGTTCCCCTTTCAAAAGAAGACCAGATGCCACAACTACTGAAAAGAAACACAAGAACCCGAGACCGATCAGTCGATATAGCGACTTGATTACTGGAGGATAACCGAAGGTTCGGAGTTCGATATCCCAAAAAGTTAAGAGAATTCTCTCTACATCACAGCATCCAGAATAGGTCTGAGGCCCACCCAGCTAATACGTACCTCGAGCCCCTTCTGAGGATATAAAGCGACCTAGGGCGTTAAGCTTACAGCTCACCTCCATATAATGGCGATGGCATGATTGTATGGAGCTATACCTCCACATTTCCCGATCGTTGTGTTTAATTAATCACAAGGGCAACTGTACCTTTACTTTTAGAAGAGCGCAAGAGGCGTGCAAGAACCATTCGGTAAGATCCCTCAATTCAACCAAAAGTTTACAGAGCTTGGAGAATGTTACAGGCTTTCACTTTATCCCACAAGACAGTGTTCTATTGAGGTCTGTGTATCTAGAAGCCATGTTCATTCTGCTTAATGCAGAGTGGAATCTACACTTAACGGAGATTGGTGCAAACCATGAATCAAGATAATCCACAGGTTCGCGTTGAGTTTTATGAGTGGATTTTAGGCTTTTATAACGAAACTCAGTCCTTTCCCGATTTAATTGTTGTCTGATGAAGTTAGTTTGAAACAGTAATACGTACTACCAATCGACACAATTATGGCGTGCCCTTCAGAGCCCTGTGTATGCCAAGAAACCAGAAACGCTGAAGGCCCTAAGGCGTGAGACTAAATTTGCCTCTATGGATACTTCACAAGCAATAAATGTGTCAATATATTTTGCGACGCTGAGAGAAAACATTTTGAAATTTATTAAATTCAATATTCATTTCACGTGGATTCATTTATATATATCATTTTCCTTTGGCGCTACAGCCCAAATTTGGGCCTTGGCCTACTTTCATGAAACTCTCCGTTTCACTTCGCTTTACTAGATCTTAGACATTCGGTAGGACTCCTTGGGCGGGTGATGAGCTCATCGCAAGGCCTCTACCTGTACATGAACACAGAAAATCGTACACGCGTAAACATACACACACACACACACACACAAATACTATATATCCATGCCCTGAGTGGAATTCGAACCCACGATCCCGGCTTCCGAGCGAGCGAAGACAGTGCATGTCTTAGACCGCTCGGCTACTGTAACCGGCATCTTATGTATATATTCCCTAATAATATAACAGTGACAACAGTGGAAACACGTGGATTCTCCCCCACGAAGAAATCCAAAGCCGTATACACAGGTTCCGGTAAAGTGATGATGACGTTCTTCTTCGACTGCAAGGACCCTCTGCTTGTCGAATTTCTCGAACATGGGGCCACAATCATTGCACAGCGCTATGAAGACACTTTGCGGAAACTGAGACGTGCCATAAAGTCAAAACGCCTTGGAATGCTATCGAACAGCATTATCCTTCTTGATGATAATGCGCGCCCCCACACTGCCAAGTCTGTGAGGAATATGCTACAGAGATTTGGTTGGGAAGTGCTTCAACATCCCCCCTACAGCCCAGATCTCTCCCCATGTGATTTTCACATTTTTGGAGACCTGAAGAGAGAGATTCTGGGACATCGGTTTGCAACGGACGAAGACGTGTGTGGCAGGGTAAAGACATGGTTCCGTAGACAGCCCATAAGCTTCTTCGACGTTGGGATTGACCGTCCTATCTCCCAGTGGGATAAATGTATTAACAATTTTGGAGATTACTTTTGAAGTAAGAAATGTTCTTTAATGTTCTTTGGCTTCTGACCCATTTTCATTTGACTGCCCCTCATAAATATGTCATTAAAATGTGCATACATATTTGTGATTGGATATTTATTTCATTTTGGGGCCCACCTATCCTCCTATCCGATATGTAACCGGTACTATTTCCCCAGGTTAAAACGGCCAGGGTATGAAGTTAACCACTTAGCTCCAGCTAGTGGTGAGGTCAAGAAATTGTTAATCCATATATCCACTCACCTACACCTTCATGGAGTAGTGCTTAATTAATTAAGCACAGGGACAACTTGACTCCTCTACTTTATTTATTTATTTATTTGAACGTAAGAAGAGAAGATAATTGCTGAACCGAATGGGAATAAGAATTTTGAAAACTGTACTGTTCATGGTTTTATCATGCAGGTTTAGGCCTATAGGCCCTATGATACAGAACCGAAAGTGAGCAATAATATTAAGGACTAACCATTACAAGTGGCCACAATGGACCAGCTGAATTGGAAATAAATGATAAAGTTAAATTACTTCAGATATTAGTCAGCCAGCATCAATACTGCAAACACATGTAAAGTCAGTACTCTATTCAGAGATTCCTTCGCTTTTCGGTCATACACCGCAGTATCCTGATATTCTGTAATAAGTCGAAATGTAATTTTGTCTAATGTCAACTGTAAACAAGTGTTTTAATTATAAAATATTTGATGCAGCGCCTGTTATTTATTCCTAGTTACTAAATACTTTATTCTGAATATACCAATCTAGGACAAACATTGGGGATACGCGGTGGCGTAGTTGGTTGAGGCACTATGCTACAAACCGGGAGGTCCGAGATCGAGTCCTGATGAGGTTTTTTTTTCAATTTACCTAATACTTCCAGCCGCAATACGACCCTGGTATCGACTCAGCCTCTAAATAAAATGAATATCAGGAATATTCCTGGGGGTAAAGGGCGGCCGGCGCGTAATGCTGGAAACCTCACCTCCATCTGTGAGCCGATTGTCTAGAGAAAATATGGGAGCCTCGACGACTCACAACTCTATGGGCCTTCACGACAGACTTCACAGAATATCTTCATATTTTACCTTTAATACAAACTCGTAATCCTGGATGAGAACATTTATTTTGGACTTCGGCCGATGTACATTATTATAACGGCACTGTCCTCGTTTCGAGATTTCACTGAAAATTAATCATTTACGTTTTTATTGTATCCGCAAGATCTTTTAACTTCACTAAATTTTCAAAACTCTACTTTAATAATTTATTGTGACTTTGGTCTGTATTCCTGAATGCAGAGGTCTACAAGGATTACATGAGTGCATTTACTCCTGGGTCATTATCTGTAGGATTACTGGATTTCAAAAGTATTATCTTGTCTTTATGATATTCTAATTCTCTCTGTCGATATGAATGATGCAGACATGTAGATCTGCTAGGAGAAACTCAAGCCCTTTCAATAACACCCACATGACAACTTATACACTTATTCATAAAACCTCTTTGAAGATACCCGATGTTTACTATTATTTCTGTTTCTTCTTAAACTGTTTTACGTGCAACCGTGATTTGCAAAATCACCATCTCTGTGAGACTGAAATGGACAGAAAGACGAGGAATGTTAATTTTAAAGGTGAAATAGAGACAGGATGGCTATCAAAGGAAGTTGAATCAAAAGTCAAGACTCCTCTAGCATGTATCGCTCGTTTCCAAGGTTACAGATACCAATCTCTCTCAGAGACTGGTTACAAGGTTGGCCTTTAGCGTATCAGTACCCAGTTGTACTTGTCTCCGTTAATCAGAAACAAAAGAGGAACATGGAACTAAAGAAGGAAGATAGGACGAAATGTGAGCAGTAAATTTAACTAAATAAATACGTGTTCTCTAATAGAACTAGAATGTTCAACAACTCTAGTACTAAAATTCACCGTTAGGTGGGATTTCAAATAAATAATAATTAATTCAGGTGCTAAATATTTGCTAATATCTGATAGTATAACTTGAAAGTTCAGCACCGTTACACTACATCCCACTTATTAGACAGGATTATGACATATTTATTAAGCTAACTAAATAACCGTTTAGTGGTATCACCCAAATGTTCCTCTCCACTACTATCAGTACGGAGTTGGAGAGGATTCCAAATGAGCGGAACAGCTAAGCAACTAGCTAACGCTCCGTCAGTGGGGAACTAAGATTCAATATGTCAAAATTCCAGATAGTTGAACAAGATAAAATGTAAAATGCAGTAATTCACTATTTAAATCTCTGTAATTGTCCAGCGGTAAACTTCGACGTTTAAATACTGTCATTTTTGGACCACTATTTGGACTTTAACTCTGCAACAACCAAACAAACAAACAAACAAAAAAGTAATTCTCTGGAAATACAGTCTGCATAACATTGCAAGAGATTTGGTTAACATGTTGCCAGGCAACAGTATTACCTGCGTTCCATGAATAAATCCTACTGCTCTTCTTAATACACAAAAATAAATTCATAAGATGTGAGTTCCTAGCNTCAAATGTAAATTGCAGTAATTCCCTATTTAAATCTCTGTAGTTGTCCAGCGGTAAATTTCGAAGTTTAAATACTGTCATTTTTAGACCACTATTTGGACTTTAACTCTACAACAAACAAACAAACAAGTAATTCTCTGGAAATACAATCTGCATAATTTTGCTAGGGATTTGGTTAACACGTTGCCAGGCAACAGTATAACCTGCGTTCCATGAATAAATCTTACTGCTGCTCTTAATACACAAAAATAAGTTCAAAAATGTGAGTTTCTAGCGATAGTAAATATGAAATATGTCATTGTCCACAACGTGACACCATAAAATCTGGTATAACTTTATCGACGTTACAGTCGATCTTACTATCTCCATTGTTAAGGTCAAGGAGTAAGCCAAGCAAATAAAAAATAGCAGCAAACAGAATGACTCTCTGCCTCTCTGAAACCTTCTGCTTACTAATTGCTTACTGTTTCTTCCACGATTTCTCATTGGTTGCCTTCTCTTCTACCCTGGAGATGGAGACAGTACGTCCCTTCGAAACGTCCGTAACCATCCACAAGACTACTGTTGTCACATACCAGAAGATAGTACTCTTCAAGTAAATAAATCAATGATGAACAGAGTAGGCCATGTCTCGAACTGCGCTGTAGCGCCACGCAGTGTTTCTGTTTTACAAATAATCCCCAATGAGCAGCCCATAGGCCTTGAAACGGGTTCATGAGGTATATTTGGTATATTTTTGAACACAGGTCGAAAAATTTTCAAGCATAAACTGAAAAGAATATTGATTGTATATATAGTTTTACCCAACCGAGCAAACCGAGCGACAGCCGCTTGCAGGGGAAGTTGGTGCCAACTTTAGCGGATAGAGGGTGTCGCGTGGTCAGCGCAACGGATCCCCACGACCATTAATCTCGATTTTCTAGACCGGAGCTCCTCAATTATCCTCACGAGGCTGAGTGGATGCCGTTCCAGACCCACTACTTCTCAGAAAATCTTGTAGCTCCGGGAATCGAAACCGGGACCTCTGGATCTGCAGCCAGGACCTCTGACTACTAGCCCACTGAGAGTTCACTTGCGGACTAAAACCACAGAGTTTTTTTATATAATTTTACCTGCGAATTGATTAAATAAATTGCCATCATTTAAATTTTGTCGTATTCTAACCGTAAAATTTAGGGCTGTACTGGGTAGGGGTAATTGCAGTTTCACTGCGAGACAAAAATCACGTCGACTGAAGATGGTTTATAAATGCTATTTCCCTATTAAAACATTTTTCCCCGTTAAAAAATTCTAAATCCATCCCTTGCTGTGACTAATAGAGGTGGTGTCTACATTCCAACTAATAACACTCTGGCCTTGTTTTATTGAAACCACCCTACTGACCACTTACCCTTCCCCTTTCGAAGCATGTTCTACATAAACTACGCAACCGCTGTGGTCTACCAACTCCCTCTAGTGCAATATACGCACGAAAATACAAAATCTTTCATCCCTTCTGCTCTGTGTGTTTTTTTTTTTTTTNTTTTTTGGAAGGAGGGAACAGGGAGATCTGTTTTAAATGCGACAATGATTTGTTTGGAGGACAGTACCCTTAGAGGCGAGAAGAGAGGCCGGACACCGGACAAATGAAAACATGAATACCACAGCATTACAAGGAAGAGAAAAACATAAATCCTATATGCCTCTTTAGTGGAAAATTGTGTTAAAGAACTCTGCTTGCAGTTAAATTTCGAAATAAGCTGGCATACATTTAAATCCTGATAGAAGCTAATTTTTATATAGTAATGTTGTATTTTAGCGTCCTGTTGCACTGATTTTCTTCCATGATATGTATGCAGTTTCCGTCTTTTAGTGCACTCAGTTTCACTTGTTATTTCACAACATGTTTCGGCACTATAGTGCCATCATCAAGTGCTCCATTTACGTTAATCTATTTCATTGCTTGCCATTATGTCATTGTAAAATTTAAAAAGTATTTTAAAATGTTCGTCAATTATAATAAATATTTATATACTAAATCTTGTTAAGATTATTTATCTTATCTGTCCCAATTCTAACACCGCGCATAGTTCCACCACTATGGGAGTCGTTCCTCTTACTCTCAGTGTATATCGTGTCTCGTGTTGCATGTTCCCTGTTTGGTTGCGGGTTATATAGTAGTTAAACTAAAATAAGCTAACAAGTAGCTTATTTAAACTTATGTCTCAAATTCATGTAAGAGCTAAGACATGCCTGATGCCAGAAATTCCAAATAAATGCCCTTATTTATGAAGGAAGATAAAAGATATAATTTTCCAGCCATTGTTCATTCAATGTTCTGGATAAAACATATGAGACCTCTTTTCTTTAAAGGTTTCACTCTCTTTGGCGATGTTAACAAGAGCCATAAGCCAATAACCAAGTTACATAATTTATTCGTTAATATCTGTACGTTTCCCACTATCAAAGCACGCGAAATTTGTCAGAATTGACTACAGAATTTTTAGTTTCGCCGTGTATGTAGTCGCTGACGCGTAAGGAACCGTCCACATAGAAGTAGTTGGAAGTCACATGATCAGTTTTCATACAAAATTTTATATAAATTCCACGGATTATTCATAAGTTATATACATCAGATTAATATGCAAGTATCGAGTGTACGCTTATACGACTTTGTTTTACATTCCAAGAAAATAGCATGAGCTTCAGAATATTGAATATTTTTTTAAGATATGACAGCATGACGCTAGCCTAAAGACCAGCAGCAACCAATGTACTCGTACTATCTGAGTTGATAGCGAAATAGAAGACATTTCAAACAAAGAACATATTTATGAGTTTCATACTGTTCTAAAGATAACTAACATATTCCTGATCGATACTAACCAATTGATGGGTCCACCTATAATAGAAACTTGACGTTTTTCCTTGAACTTAGGAAAGGGAGTCTGTACATACCATTTGTATTACTTTGATCAGTTTCGTCCCTATTTAAGATGATGAGGCGTCCTTATAACGGTCTAGAAAACCGAGATTAATGGTCGTGGTGATCCGTTGCGTTGACCACGCGACACCCTCTATCCGCAAATTTAGCACTATATTCGCCGAGAAGCGGCGGTCGCTCTGTCGGTATAGTTCGTTTGTGGACTACACGCCACGGACTTTGTTTTTGTTTGAGATGTCCTTGTAATAAACAAAACGACTATACAGTATCTACAGTGGATATGGTGTCGTTAAATAACCTGAATACGTGGGCGCTGGAAGTGATAACTTTTTAGAGATATGGAATGCACCAACGAGAGAAGAGTCGTTGCTTGTGGCCCAATTTGGGGTCTCGGGTCGACGTGCTTTTGGCGCTGTTTTTCCGTCTTTTAATAAAGTTCTTGGACCGACGTCGGTTGGGGAATTGGATCCAGCTGGTAGTGGACGGCGGGTTGTAACAGAAAAGCGATCTATCTCCTACTCCGTTAGATACAGTGCAAGTTAATTATAAGGTAAGAAAACAAATTTGGAACCGAGTTAAGTGCATGGAATTTAAATACAAAAATATCTGTGACAGAATACAAGGATGCATTTTCCTTCTTTCTATCTTTTTCTTTTCATTCGATCTATTTTCCTTTCTTTTCTTTCATTCAGTTTTCTTCCCTTTTTAATTTCACGACCTACTTCATACTTCCTAAATTGTTCTCTTCCTGGTCGTCTTTTTACTTTCTTATAGTCATTCTTTTTCTGTTTTCTCTTTCTCTACTTACTTACTTACTTATTTTCTATCTTCATTTTCCTATTTTTATCCTTCCTTCCATTTTTATTGTTTCCTTATTTCTCTGTTAGCTTCCTTCCTGTTTCTGTCTGTTCCTCCCTCTTTCTTATATGATTTCCTTTCTTGCGTTTTTCTTTCCTTCATTATCTCTTGTTCTCTTTCTTTCATTTGTGGCGTCCATTATTTCTGTAGAAGACAGAATTTTGAGAACTTTGCTTCTTCGCCCACGCACGCGGACATACACACGCAAAGAAAATCCCCATTTGTCCGTGCGTATTTCATGCCCCACTGACCTTTCTGATCCAGCAGCACAAACTATGTTAGAGATTATATAACATGGAGATGTTTTAAAGTAATTCTCTCCAACGTGTCAGTTCTGCCAACTTGTGTTCATATATATCCGGCAGTATTCACGTATATAAACAATTTCCAAAAATTTCTTCTGCCAAGATAATGAACAGAAAACCCATAAATCAAAGGAGCCTACATTTATCTTCTGTCATGGAGAGTTTATAATTAAAATCCAAGTACCCTGTAATAATTGAGATAATCTGAAGAAAATTATATTCCCGTTAAGACGCACCTCAAAGAGGATGCTGTAAATTGAGCAGGAAAGCTAAATACAGGGCTTCCTTTTGCCTACTTTTCTGCGAAATGATAATATTGATTTATGTGTTAACTTATCAGCCAAAAAGGCCAATTACAAAGTGAATATCAGTAGAGCAAAAAAAAAAAAAAAGACAAATAAAATACAAAACAAGGCAATGTGAAGATGCTAATAACAAGTACCTTGAACTTACTTTGTCGCGTTTCCATGCGTATTATACAAGAAAGTATATACGTGCAAGAGGGAACGTAAAATAGAAATGTTAAAGCAACTGCATATTTTGGTTTTCCTAAAACACAAAGGTCTATGACTGTTCTAGTATTGTGCACCTATATCAGTGTATAAGAAAGTGGATATGATCTCATTTTACGTTTGTGAATGTAAAGTTGTTCCCCTTGCTAAATAAACATCAGACTGTGAAGGTATGCAAGTATAAGGAATCATAGCCCCACACATCCTTACTCTCGGTCCTAGAGAGAAGTGAATAGCCCCTTCATTCCCGGGGAAACAGCCCTCGATACCCTTCGAATGGGAGGGTGAGTGTATTTCAGGGCTGGTCTGGCAGCTCTGAAGAAGATAAATATATTTGCTGCTGCAGGGAATCGAATTCCGAATCCTCGGTCTTCCAGCCCATATGCTAATCACTATCCTAATAATGTCACTATCGTGACTGAGCTATCTCAGTTCCTCTTCATTTCATAATTCCTGTATTAAACCCTCGAGAACATCAGCCAGAATTTGAGGTATCGTGTGTGAGTTATTACGAGTAATATCTCTTTATATTTATACATTTGAGAAGGTCGTGATCTATTCAGTAGGTCTATTCTGTTGAATGAAATGAATTCACGCCACAAGAATCTTTAGTCTGCAGTCAATTTGAATTGCTATCATCTGACTCCCGGGCTAAATTAACTGCCTTCCCTTGGTATAAATAGACCCTGTAACCCAAACAATTGTAGGGGACAGGTTTATGTTACATATACCGCTCTTGCGCTGCGTGATTACATCACACATATACATGCAAACACACTCTGCTTCTTCCTCCTCCAGATTTGTACAACATGGCCATGTAATTTAACAGAGCGAGTTGTAAAAAAGGGCAAGGGGGAAACCGCAAAGAAAACCTGAGTAGAGAGTGGTCTTTCAACTTTTGTGAAAACATCATCACAGAACAAAATCAGAATACATGAAGACCACAAAAAGGAGATAACAATTAGGCATCCCATGATTTAATTACAGGTTTTTTTATGATTTATTAGAATGAATTTCATAAAGCGAACTTAGGTCATGTAACTGCACAAGCAGTCTGCTTGTACCGGTGCTCACGGTCTCTTCACTTGTGGATTTTCTTATTTTTACTTCGACCCTGAAGATGGAGGCGATACGTTCCTCCGAAACGTCGGTTAACACTACATCTACACGGTGCCACATCCCAGAAGATATGCTTTCTTCAGTTAACTTACATAAAAGCAGTAATTAATACGCTTGTAAATTTCATATTTACTTTCGTTTATGTTATTTTATGAAAAGTTGTAAAAATTAAGGCGACGCTTTGGAGTGCGTTTCACATTAAAGAAGAGTACATATATTAAATATATTTTGCGAGCGTGAGGTAACCTGGGACGCTACAGCAGGTACCTTCTGATGTATTTTAATTTTATTTATATCTCTCTATGCAAATAATACTTCAAATAAAAATGCATTTTTAAATAGCTCATAATGCAAAAATTAAACTGCGTCTGCAAGACTATAACACGTAAAAAAATCTAAATACATCTTGCAATGATTTATATATGATGTATGAGAGCAATTTCAGGCAGTTGGTATTCAGATTACGGTCTTCCGAGACGTGACACCATGCACTTTTGTAGATAAGAAATTGCAAACCGTTTCACTCTTAGAAGAGTGCTATCTACATACCAGATCCATAATTTAGGTCTGGATACAAAGTACCCGTTGGAATCCTAGAACACCTACTCCCTTGATTACTTCTGTAAACAAAATATTAATATTTTTTTCTAACTAGTAGGATCTATCTGCACTATACATAAACGCAATCAAAAATAGGTTTTTATCTTCCATAAAAGGTTATAAAATCCAATAACAAAACTATGATATAATGAATATATTTAAAGCTAAATATCTCGTAACCTGTGTTGACCCGAGATTTATTTTGAAAACATAAAGAAAACTCACTCTAAAATTATTTCGAATTTCTTTTCTCGGGATGAATTTGACCTTGTGTTTCCCATGACCATAATTCAATGCAAACAACTAAAGTGCTTTTATAGTAACTTGTATTATTTCTTCCTCTTCTTTCAGAAATCGGGCATAATTTGTAGCTGCAAATACCAAACTGGCAAGATGTCTTACTGAACAAATATGTCTACCCACCAAGAGAGAGATGGTGTGCACAAGATGCAAAAATCGATTCCACGTTTCTTCGTTTCCTTCTTCATCTTTTCCTTCCTTCCCTCCTTCCTTCCTTCCTTCAACGTCTCCCCCTGCCTGCTCCCCCTTCCTACACTAGCACACCCCCTCCTAGCAACAACACTGAGATCGACCGAAGCTAAGAGCCTGCAAAGACAAAATGGCGACCAGTACATTGTGAGAATTTATTCCTCAACTCAAGAAAATTCAGGATTATCAGGTGATTTCCGGTCCCTCAAACTGACGTCAACTTTACAATAAACAGTTTCAAGGTAAAACATTTTGCTTCAATCATATATTCAATTTAATTGACTAATTTATATATCTAATACAACACATTTTGTTATGTGTATGCTGATTCCAATGTTATTTAATATCTACAAGTAGGCAAACGAAGGCCTAATGCATTGCCTTGTCTCCGTTCCACTGACACGAGTTCAGATTTTAATTTCTTTTTTTAACTAGGTCACGCATGCGCTTTGTATACTACTAATTATTGGGTAGAACAGTTGAGCTTCTAGACTAGATTTCTAGTACAACCATCCAATAAAGACTATACTTATATGTTTAAATATTTGAGGCCCTGGAATTCCCAGAATGTCATCATTTCAGGAAAAAAAAAAAAGACAGTTTCTGGAGAAGTTGCGTATTTTCATAAGCTTCAATTTTGCAGTTTCATATTATAACGATTTGAAAACATAATAATCAGAGCGTAAGTATCTGTCAGTGCTTGCAGCTATAGTAAGGAGAGTGCAAAATGGACTAAGAAGAGAGAATTAAATAAGGTTGTCTAGCGTTTTAGAGAGAAAATCATGCGCTTAATTTAAAAATGTACGACAATAGAAGACCAAGGAGGACATTTAGACCTAATGAACATGAAGAAAAAGAAAAGTGGAGAATGTTGCATAATGACGATTTTCATATTCTACACTTTTCATGATTGGTTTATTTTCTTTAGTAATAAAAGTTTTCAGACTCGTAAAGTCTGCCGCGGGCCGTCGGTTGGAAAAAAACAATATCCATGATCTTCATTACAGAAAGGTTTTAATAGGATAACTTCTTAAATAATACGAAAGAGATATCAAAGCTTAGGTACACAGGCCTTTCTAGTCTGTATTTATTTTTTGTTTCGGAGATAAGTAAAAAATATACCCCACCATTTTTCAGCATCTAAGTTAACTGTTCGAAAAATATAATGAGTTACCACGGAAACACAGGCCTACATTGGCTAATTGCCTCCAGAAAATTTTCTTTAAGCAAGAGCCAGCGTTAGCGCTACTGTTGCAACACTTGCAATGAATTCCGCTCATCGTCTGAGATTGTTTTTCCAAAAGAATATAAATTTGTGACTATTTTTCAAGGGGGGGGCTAAGTTGGGATTTATTTTTTCGCCCCATAAATATGTATAATAACAACAAAAGATCTGACGTTTAATTTGATACCAAAATTTGAAGAAAACGCCAACAACATATAACATATCTATCAAAATATCATAATTTGTGAATGTTTGCTGTAGCAAGTAGATCAGGTTATTTGTCCATTGTTACAGAATCAATTAAATAAACTCCACCTCCTGAGATGAAATTTCAGGTATGCAACTAAATTCCCTTGTTTTAGGATTGCTCAACTCTTTGGAACACAAAATTTATCCAAGTAATATTTCTCAAAACATTCTTTGAAGAACTCGTGATACTTTCATTCCAGTGCTTCAGTCTGTTTGGTAAGGCCAGCAAGTAACGTGTAAGAGGAAAATGTGCAGTTAAACATCGCTATTAACTTGATGGTGTTACATGTTTGACACAGAATAACAATGATGCTACTTATCAATCCATATCTGTACATAAGTTTCACTGGCACATATTCCGACTATGTTAAACGTGTCATACACCATATTCAAAGTTTCCACCTGTTGTCGTGTTATAATAGTTTCTATGTGTGAAACTGCGTCCTGCTTAATTTGTTTATGATATATCTTCGAGAATAGTTCCATGTCACTAATTTCAATATGATTCAGCTAAATGTTTCATACGTCTGCAGTTTCCATGTTGAATAGACAACAAAAATATAAAATGCCTGAAAACTTACTTATTTTTTTTTAGATATATTTCCACAAAGCTTCAGGACTTTACACCAAGTGAGGACAGTTCCGACCCCATCTCAAGAGCTCTCACTGTGTCCAATAATAGTACGAAATTAAAAACGTAGACGGAAGAATGACCACTAGTGACATGATGTTCAACATAAAGTTTCTGGAAAACCCAGTTCAAAATGTATTAGTTGGGGTCCGACATATTAGCATATTAATTCCTATCTCCAAGAAAACTCACTATATCTCTGTTACAACAAACTGTCGGTTAGTAATAATTAGGAAAGCAATGACCTCTTACAGGAGGGAAAGGGGGCGGGAAGAATTTCGAATCAATAACTCCCACGCATCTAACTAAGCCCCTGTCTACAGTTACAGGGGACGAAGATGAAGATTTGTATCATATATTCTGATACACTCCAGCGAACTGCGTGTTTCCATTGTCAAATTATCCGTTAGATTAATTATGAGTAGCTGAAGAAAGATGAAATACTTCCCAGGTCACGAAAACAAAGGAATATATTTATTTCCACCTGTCTAATAATTTATGCAGTAACAATTAATGCAGTAATATGCCATACTAACCCTATCATTTAGGCCTATCAAGTGAGAACAAAGATAAAAATTTTTAATTTAAATATCCCTTTCAAATGTCCGCACTCTAATTCTTGGTCTTAATTAAAGAGCGAGATATTTCGTGATCCACGGAATATTAAAATAAAGACGTCTCATACATTATCAATAATATCACCTTTATATCAGTTGTCATTAAGCCATATAAAGATTGAAGTGGCCTAATGCTCCTTTAAATAAGATGTAAAGTGACGTATACTCGTACATATTACAGTACAGCGAACCCTATTGATTCAGGACGCGAACTATGAATCCTTAAAGTTTTTTCTTTTGATGTCATTTGAAGGATAATAATAAATTAATGGCACTATGCACCAAGGAGTCATTATTACTCTTGTAGTGCGTGACGAGTGTGTATCACAGTTCATAAAAATTACTTTTTTGTTCTCACTGTAATATGATCCTAATTGTCGTCTTTTACACTATAATTATAAGGGCCCTTTTTAATTATGATTTTAAATTCGAGACATAAACGGTTCTTCAGTCTTTTTGATATCTGGCATCCCCATTATTAATTAATTTATCTGTAACCATAGACTTCCAGTATTGTTAATAACTGATAGGGCCTGTAGCATTTCCTTTATTTAACCCGATAAATTGATAACCTAATAGAAATTGAAAAATATATTTACTGTTATACGTACTATCCATTAAATAATCCAGTCTATAAATAAAACCTAGCAGAATGATTTAAGTAGAAATTATGCTCATACAATTTATCAAATCCTCTCCATGCCAAACGTCCACTACAACATATCTGAAAATGTTAAAAGTTTTGAAATCAAGTTCATAATATTTCATCCCTTTTATATTTGTAAGCCTTAAAGTAAATAAAAGAATGTTTCACAAAAATTTTGCAAATATATTTGTGATCCATCACCGAGCCAAATTTCGCGTCTTAATTAGTAACGGTTCATCAGTCATTTCCATCAAACACAAAGCTATATATATTTTTTTCATACTATAGGAAAGGTACAGTAACCTGGTTCACCCTCAAAACATTAATCTATACTTATATTGAATTGTTACCAATAAAGTACACATATTTAATAATTCATTTTGGACAAACTAGTTATGTTATAAAGCTAAACGTTATATTTTACCAATTCAAACAGTAATTAAACCGACTTTGTCTTCTAAAATTGAAAATAATTTAGTTCAAGATGACTTCACTAGAGGTGATTTTGGCGGAATATTAACAGTTCCTGTGAGATGGTCTTTTAGGGCCCTTTGAAAATGGGCACCAGGATATCCGGACTTATTTCCAATGAAATCCTTTTTTCCTATAGAATTAATGCAAGATTATATCCTTGGCTCATCCTTACCAACACAGCTCAGCGATCTAAAGCAAAGAATCTGTTAAACCATGACGTCACCTTTATAAAATCCCTTACAGTGTGTTTGGGGCGACTTTTGCATCTCTTGAATCATGTAAGAAATTACAGCAGTGCTAATACTGAGCGCCTACAACGTTAAAGTAAGATTATATTTGTTGAGTACTTATTTTCATTATTAACAATAAATAAAACTTATCATTTGTCTTACGTTTCTGCAATAATGTAATTATTTATATACCTCTGTCATCACGAAAGACTTTTGAAACTGTACTTGAACACTAAACAAAGAAACTGAAATATATTCATCTGGCCCGGATAGCAAGCTAAGAAGCGTAAAATTGTAAACGTATTTACGCGCTTTAAGCGCTTCGTTAGCTACTGGAAATTGAATTAGTCCAGTAACGGCAAGATCTTAATTTGATGAGGGGCCGAGTAGGGAGGATTTTAATTAGCATCTGTTTTTTTTTTCCTCTCTCAAGCAGCTCCATTCCCTCGGCAAGTGGACGAACCATTTTATCCGGGCCTTACCATCTCTTGTCAGTTGTCAAGGCAACATCCTGCCCAGTAGAGTGCAGCAAAGAAACGTGGTACCTTGTACGATTTAGCCTTGCAGTCAACTCGAAAAATCAGTCACCGGGAAAGACAAGACTTGACAATGAAACCCAGATTGGTGTAAACTACCGAGCGGATTCTTTCTGAGAAAAATAATTGTAGTTTAGTTCATCGGGAATCAAACCGGCAACCTTCCGCCTTGTAGCATAGTGCTTCAACCAACTACACAACTACGTGCCCCCTCTTACATCATACTTAGATATACATTTTCTTGCATTCTTTGCAGGATCATCAGATGCGCGTGTAACATTACTCGGCTACTTGTTTCAACCATAATCCGTACAAACATCAAAACCAGGGAGATTATACTTCCGGGTAACTGGTTAGCATTAAGATCCGGCTGCTTTGTCCCCACGGAAACATAAGCAAGTATCCAGAGGATTGAAATTATGTAGAGCTTGTTTGGAATTTGTTTACTGTATGTATTTTGTTCTGTATTGTTCCCTTATGTTATAGAATTTCCTTATCTGTATCAGTGTAAGTTCTACTGCCACCGGATGAACACCCAATTGCAGTAAAATAATAATAATAATAAAATATTTCTAGGCTTGTAGGTAAAGAAGGTCGACCATCATACCCAAAACCAGCCGCCTCACTGAACTATTATATTCACATGTAAGGCCTATGTTATTTCGCACGCAGTGCTCTACGAGTATAGGCAGTGTTCCGAATGCTATAACTTGATAAACTCTTTTGTTCGACTACAGTAATTATCTCCTAAATTATATAACTTATTATACGAGACATAATTAGTAGATACAGGTTTATAGTTACTTAAATATTTTTAATTCCTCTGCCCATAATGACAGGACATGCATACCTGCGTTCTAGGTATATCTTTAGAAGGCACTCTAGTAGTAATTACAGACAACGGCTCATTCAACACACGTACTTGCCTTCATGCAACTTTCTTCCCAATGTTCAATGTTACAAGAAAAAGTAGTCAATTAGATACCTGTCACGAACATGAAAGCATGATTCTAAGACCGTTCAAATATTGGTCAGGTCTATACTCTCTAATCTGAAAACATTGTACCTGTCCCAGAAAAATGAGGCCAATATTATTGCTTTAATTTCTACATAACGCAGTCTCTATAGCGACTGGTTAAGTCCTGGGCGACAGAGGGGTCAGAGTTCCAGTTTCGGTAGTGTTAAGAATTTTCTCTTCTCTACTGCGCCCAAACCGGTTCTGGGGCCCACCTAGCCTCCTATAAAATGGGTACCGGTGGCTCTTTCTCCGGGGATAAAGCGGCCGTGACGTGAAGCTGACCACTCACCTCCATCTAATACCGAGTTTAAGAAAATGTGGATCTATACATCCACTCCCCAATACGACTTCATGGTGTAGTGCTTATTAGTTAAGCACAGGGATAAATTTACATCTTTATTGCTTTTTGTCACTGACATAGTACAAAGACGTAAATTATTATTATTTGAATATGAAAAACTGAGTTGAAATGAAGAATAACAAGAAGTACGAGGAGTCATTTTCGTCAATGTCACTCATTTTGGTCATCATTGTCACCCTGCATTGAAATTATACATTCCCCTCTAGTATAGTCGACAGCGCACTCTATTTCCGCGTAGACGTACTTCACTTCCGTTTGTTTCTCTTCTTCACATAACGATTTCCAGTCTCCTTCAGGCATATTACGTAATTTTATCCTCTGAAGTTTATATTAGTTGGAGCAACACAAATGATATGTCGTGTCTTGCGACAGTCCTGTTGCTGGTCCCCACGTAATATCAATGAGATTAAAATCTGAAAGGTTAAGTGGAAGTCGAAGCACTTTGTGGCCATGACGCCGAACAGACTTGTATTTATCGTGGCATATGAACTGTAGCCACTTAGTACTGTTGTGATTTCAACATGCCTGCAGAAGAAGGAAGGCCTGGGTTCGCAGCCAGTTAATATTTTTTTTTAACTTGCAGATGGAGTTTCGTCAAACTTTGTATTTTGATATGGCGATTGGAGAAAAGTTAGGAACAAATTATTTTTACTCATTTCGTATAATTTTTAGCATTCGTTTTAATGTGGTAGTCTCTACATTTCCAGCCAGCTTTTCAAAGTAGGATAGCATTGCGGACGAAACCCATTTCACGAAAGAGCACGCTGTAACGTAGTTAGTTGAAGCACTATGCTATAACCCAGATGGTCCCAGGTTCGATTTCCGATGAGGTATTGGATTCTTCATTTAACGTAATTCTTCCAGCCGCATTATGACGCTGGGGTCGACTCAGCCTCTAACAGAGACGAGTACCAGGAATCTTCCTGAGTGGTAAAGAACTGCCGATGCATAAGGTTGATATCCTTACCTCCATCTGTAAGACAATTTTCTGGAAAATGTGAGATCCTCGATGTCTCACACCTCACGGCCTGTTACAGGAATAGCTTTCTTTACCTTTACCTTTACCTTTACCTACCAGAATGTAGAATAATGAACCGGTCTTAAGGTCCGCGTTTCAGAACCGTGTAACAATGACTCAGTTACCTTACATTATATAGCTCTCACATCGTCTTCTTACATAATTTCTTAACTAATGAACATTTCAAACACAAGAACGAAAGTAACAGAATTTTGGTGAACACACATATTGCAGAGAACGTGGAGGAGAGAGAAGTACATGGGAGATTTTTGTGTGGAATTTAGGGTAATAAATTTCGAGGATGTAACCTATCTCTTTTCCCATCAAAACCAGTATCAGCATTTTTCATCTGTACGAGTATTCAATAAACGGATTTAAGCAAAATTTGGTGGTATGCATGAAATAATGTCGTGTGAATTTTATCGAGTCATAAATGGGGGTGCAGTTTAAGATAAGTTAAAATAAACCTGTGTTTAAATAATTAAGCAGTATGCCATGAAGACATATCGGGGAGTTGAGGCATTAACTCCGACATTCTTGACCTCGGCACCAGCCGGAATTGGGTGGTCAACTTCACGTCCGGGCCATTTTACAACCGTACAAAGAGCCCTCGGTACCCGTTGGATGTTAGCTTTTATTTATTTTTTCCAGAGAATCAAAAGCATCTGCTCTTATGGAACCGAACATTCATTGTCTTGTTCAAAAAAATGTAAATTTTATCTTATCCTGAGCCAAATGGACATTGTCTATAACCAAACACCGATCTCCTCAAATACGGATGTTAAAATTACTTTTTGATCCATATTATATGCCTGAAGTTGGCTCTCTCCTTTGCGTATTCCGACCTAAATTCTGAAGCGAATTCATAGTTCCTCCGTATTTACTACATGTCCTGACCATCTCACTCCCCTATTTGCAATTACTCAACCTATAATACATGAAGACTAAAAATTGTCAAAAAACTGATTATTTAATTTTCTCTATCCTTCCCTGCACTGTATCTATATCAGATAAATTATAGATTAAATTATTATCAACACAATAACACTGTGGAATCAGAATCTGAGGTTTCATTGAGTCTAAGCCTAAGAGCGAACCTCGTCTCCGGACACGCTCGTAATTTAATTTCACACAAATCCAGTCATCATATCCCATTTTCTTAAAATCTGTTTTCATCCTATATACCCTTCTTCTTTTCCATTTTCCGCGTTGACGTTCTCCAAAGTTACATCCACGAAAGTAGGATAGTCAGACAGATTAATTGATCCATGGTGACACGGGTAAATTTACGCGTGATCAATAATAATACGGATTTTGTTGTTTGGAAGTAATCTGGTGGAACATGGCTACCGCGCGTAATCTAAAAGTGTCATAACCACCTTCATTACCTGTCGCCGATTTTGTAAGATTATTTTCAACATCTTTTATACCTTGTCTAGGTATTAATTAATACTGAACTGTGAAGTTGGTTGGAAGTCTGATATCAGAAAAGAGGCGCCAGTTCAAAAACAAACTGCAGCAGCCTAGACAAACATTAGACAACAAGATAAGAGGAAGAGTAAAAGACGAAAAGAGCAGCAGAAGAGTAGGGAGTTTGTTGGGAAAGAGGAGGCGAAAGGGGGATATTTAATCTCCTCAAGTTATTCAGTAAAGCAACGATGGTGGTATCAGAAGGCTAGGCAGAGGGTACATCATAAGCTTTTGCTGTATGTGTGTGTTCACAAAATGGCGGACGTAAGAACAACATCAAGTTTTAATTGGACCGCATACATACACACACACACACACACACACAGAGAACCTCCCGCGGTACAGATCTACTAACATTGCTTCAGATTATTAGAAAATCTGACTTTAACCCCGGAAGGAAAATTTTCTCTGATTTTGCTCACATCTGTATATAGAATATTTATGTCTATGGGAATGCTACTGCTGCTGGTGCCTAATATTTAGTTAAAGTCTTGAAGCAGAATCCCAGAAGAACTTCAGTCTCAAGACTTCATACGCTCCAACAAGTAAGCATGAAAATGTAGGGCAACGAACACATGACAATCTGTGAAAACAGAAAGAATAAGAAAAGAGGAGGAGCAGAAGGGAAGAACTTGGAGTAGAAGGTGAACAAAACTGGGAAAACGAAAAGAAAAAGCAAGAAAAAGAAATGACAAAGGAAAGATCATTACATTAAACCTACGTAGGGAAAACGTTGTGGACTTGTGGTAGTGTAGTCGGTTGAGGCATTATATTGCAAGCCGGAAGGTCGCGGGTTCGATTCCAGATATAAATGGGGTTCTCAATTGCTCTAAGTCTTCCAGGCACTCTATGGTCCTAAGGTCGACTCAACCTTTAGCAGAAATGAACAATATTCTCTATAGAATTTGGGGTACCCATCAAAACGGTTTAGGCTGATTAAAATGTGTGTAAATGAAACATATAATAAAGTCCATATAGATAAATATTTGTCCGATAATTTTCCCATTCAGATTGGTATAAATTTTAGACCAATCTGAATGCGATAAAGCATCACCTTGTTTTAGACTCTAAAACAAAGAGATGCTTTATCGCCACTGTTTTTCAACTTTGTTAAAATATGCCATTAGGAAGGCCCAGGAAAACCACTTGAGAATGAAATGAAATGGAACACATCAGCTGATGGTCTGTGCTGCTGATGTGAATTTATTACGATATAACATAAGTAACATAAAGAAAAATACAGAAACTTTAATTGACGCTAGTAAGGAGGTTGGTCTAGAAGCAAACGTAGAGAAAACTAAGTATATATTGCTGCCTCATGATCAAAAGTCAGGGCAAAATCATGATATATAGATCCTTTGAAAATGTGGTACACTTCATATACTTGGGAACGAGAGTAACAAATCACAGTTTGATTCAGAAAGAAATTGAGGAAAAATTGAATGCTAACATTCAATCCAGGGCCATTTTTCCTCTCTTCTGTCTAAAAACGTAGATATTAGAATATACAAAACTATAATTTTGTCTGAGGTTCTGTATTGGTGAAACAAGATCTCTGACATTGAGGAAAGAACATAGGCTGCATAATTAGAAGATTCATAATTTGTACTCTTCGCCAAGAATAATTGGAATAAGCAAGTCTAGGAGAAGGAGATTGGCAGGGAACGTAGTACGAATGGGAGAAGAGGAATTCATATCGGTTATTGGTACGAAAGCCAAAAGGAAAGAGACCACTAAGTAGACAAAGAAGTAGGTGAGTGGATAATATTAAAATGGATATTAGTGAGATTGTATGGGGTTATACAGACTAGATTTATCTGCCTCAACAGAGGACCAGTGGAGTGTTCCTGTAAACACGGCAATGAACCTTCCATGAAATATTGGGAAATTGTTGAGTAGCTGCACAACAGGAGGTTTCTCAAGAAATATAGTTAGTTAGTTAGTTAGTTAGGAAAGAACTGGACTCAGTATTTAAAAAGACGTATTTTAGAAAGAAGTTAAAGCTGTAATGAAGTATCATATTTCCTTAATTTTTCTTCTTCTTTTTCTACTTTCTGTTCATCTGCTACTTCTCATTTTTTTCATTCCTCTTTCCTTTATTTTCTACTCATCTTATCTGTCCTTGTTTCTAATTTTTGTTTTCAGTCGTTAAGATATGGCTGGAATTTTTTCACCTTTAAAATTCACAAAGCATTGAAATTCTTTTCTTATCGAGGTACGTTGTTCATAACATAGAAATACTGTGTCTCTTACTACCCAGACTTCCCCCCAAAAGCTATTACTCCATACAATTAACTAAGAGTTGTAACGCAAACCTTTACAAAAATTAATAATATCCTGACATCATTACTCGTATTATTACCTTAATTAAAATTTGCAAATGAGAGAGGTAAGGTTTTAGTTCGGGTTATGAAATGTGAAATTGAAATATTCGCTATGATGTCACATTAATTAATAAACCTTATACTTGATCTTTACAGAGTTTGGCTAAAGTTTCTCCAACTCACTGCTTTATTCATAAGTACAGTGCAACAGTGGTCTATGTTCGTTGAAGGGCAATCGTTCTTACGGGCACGTATCTTAGTGTGCCTAAATCAAATTTTAAGAAATTATATCAAAATAAAATCACAGTAATAAGATAAAATAAACAATATATAACTCACCAGAGTAGGGTGCATCTTGAAGACATAATAGTTAATTTGTCCTTATGCTTAGGGCATGAATGCGTGTGGAGGCAGGGTTGCTGTATAGATCCACGTGTTCTTGATCTTGGCACTATTAGAGGTTAATGATCAGCTTCACCCCCCGTCCGCTTTGCTCCCAGAGAAAGAGTACTGGCACATAATGGAGAAGGGCCGATTCTTGCTTATGTAATCAAGAAATTCTCTGCATTTGGGAAGACCGAATTTTCATTATCTTATTCAAAAGAGCTGACAAAATAAATGGCATAATTAACTCTTAGAAGCAAACAATTGATCTAAATAATATTTAAAAGTCCATTTCATAGCTTCCAGAAAACACAGTGATTCTCCATCCGGAAGAAAAAAGAAATTACTTAAAGCTCTTTAGGAAAATAAGAAAATTTTATTCGGATAATACATTATTTAACGGCGCTGCAGTCCCTCACATTATATAGCGTTTATTCTGAGAATCATATTAAACAGGTAAATAAATTCTGTAGTCAAAGTGTCAAGATCTTAATGTTAAAGTAGGTATAACATACATGGACAAGTTTATTTAAATGATTAAGAGAAATTTCAGTAATAAATATTAACCAAAGAAACAAAAGCATAATAACAACGAAACCAATTTTAAAATATGGGACATATGAGGTTCTTGTTACGTTTGCTAGTTGATCAAAATTTAAAAAAATAAAAATATTCTACTACCATTTTGAAACGGAAGTGCTCCAAAGAATTAACTATATTCCAATTGCAGAATGCAGACAAATGGAATATAAACCGTCGAGACAAATGTAACTCTGGAATCTGAGACAGTAAAATGTGGTCGCGAGTACCAAGGAACTCGGACCCGAGAAAGACTGTACTGGCAAGGGCCAGCAACATATACAAAAGACAGGCCCGTCCTGTCGTCAGAGATGGCGCCCCACAGAAACAAGACCGTAAGTGTCAAACAGTCGCAATGTGACTTTGACTTTGACTTTGACTAACTCTGGAAGTGCGAAGAGTGGATAGAAAAACCATTGCACCTTGTAACTAAATAATGTATTGTGTTGCTGATAATATGATGAAATTAGTAGGGCTGTTTTGGGTAGTAATTTTGGGCTTAAGTCTTTTGTAATAGTACTAATCTTACTTTCTTACTTATGGAGCTGAGCCCTTCTTGAGGAGAAGCAAAATCTGCAACTACTCAAGAATTTCCCAGCATTTTATAGAACATGAAGATTCATTACCGTGTTCACAAGAGCCCTCCACTGAATAGTATAAACCTTAGTCTAATAAATTATTTTAAGGACCGACATTTTTCTAAATGTATTTTGGTCTTCTTCATTGTTCTTGTAGTTAGTATTGATGTTACGGTAAAATGTTTAGGGTTATCAAGTAAAGAAAAACGCAGGCAAGCAGCAGAATTTGAGAAAATAGACACTTATACAAAGCTTCTGAAAGAGTTTACGTGATATAATTTAGAATATCTAGGTATATATGCGAAAAAAATGTTAAAATAGGCCTTGACCTTACGCAAATAAGTGAGGAGGGTATTAATTGGATTGAGTTAAGACATATAATTTGTAAACTCGAGTTCCGTAAAAAAGAAGCATCTTGGCTTAGCAAATAGCTATTCATTTCTCATGAAATTTTAACATCTTTTTCTATAGATCGTACAATAAATTCTAACGTACAGAACTCCGAAGACTTTTAGCTGCTTCTTGCTCCAAACTTCGAACACGGAGAGATGCAGTGGGCCCGCCTAGTTGTTAAGAGTTTATTAATTGAAGTCAAACTTTGCTCCCATCTCATGCTGTTACATATTTCTTACGCGCTTTATAATTTATCTCGTACCCAATTTGCCCAACAGAGAAATGTGCATCCTTTCAGCTTTATGAGGTGATGTTACTCCTTCAAAACTTCCTCACCAGACCTGGTATAGACATGGTGTATAATCGAGCCGGTCGGTACGGCGGTAATAAGTATTACTTTTATTCTTCCTTCCTTCTTTCTTAATTTCTTTCTAGTTTCCGTCTCTACTTCGTAAGTAACAAACTCCCTATATGACCATATGATACACAGTCTCCCTTGAAATGCTCACAGATAGTCAACTATTCCAGAATTTATATACTCTCATAGAATCCGAATTCTCACCACTGTATTCACGAAAGCAAAGCACTGGACAAATGGACATTTTAATCCGGTGTATACCTCAAAACAAATTTGTCTTTAATATCTATTTTTAGCTTTCTTTCGTAAAGTAGACTTATGCAATCTACAATCTTAACCAACAAAACACTATTTTCATTTTCATGTATAAATCTTTGTTCTCTTGTTTTAATGCATTAAATTCTTAGAGATATTGGGTTTTCGGACTTCATCCATCGTCCTGATTTTAAGATAACTAAGAAAAACACGACGTTTCGGAAACTTGATCTGTTTCCGTCCTCAGGTGAGGGAAAACACCTATTCTCTTGGCTCCCATAGAAAGAACTAGCCTCTATCACTGGACCTGAGGACGGAAACGGATCCAGTTTCCGAAACGTCGTGATTTTCTTAGTTATCTTAAAACCAGGACGATGGATAAAGTCCGAAAACCCAATATCTTTATGTGTTATACACCATCGTCAGAATCCTATAGTAACTACTTTAAATTCTTATCTTTAATTCTGTAATTTTAAATATAATTTTTATCTAAGGGTTTTAGCTTTAAATTTCGCCCAAGATTTGCTATACATTTACATTAGAATTAAATTTCTAGACACAATAAGGATCATCATTCGATGAATAAAATGACAATTGATTACAATTCAACAGCTCAGACTGGTGCATTGTACGCCTGATGATGACCCGTGAAAGGGTCGAAAGATGTTGCGTCTCTAATAAACCTAATGAAAACAAATGTTGATGCAGTAGTGTCTTCTTTGTTTTGAGTGCTGATTACTGTTGTGTAGACTGCACATTCTACACTTCATATATTATTTATGCAATCTCCATACTGTCTGCGTGTCTGCGAATCCCCCTCTATTGACTTTTGCATAACTGAATCAATATTTATTAAACTTGGTATATATATCATGGCAACTGGACCCATGTCAATGGCGTACTTCATAAATCCCTCATATCAGTCTGTATGTCTGCATGAGAATTTCTCATATCGTTACTAGGCACAGGTTTTGTAAAATGTATTCCTCCTTATTCTGCTAGGCAACGACTCGGTAAAAACATTACCGAGGCAACGAATATACAATCAATAATAGAAAAATTTGTAGGCGTAGTTTTCTATACGATCCATTTCGTTTCAAAGGAAATGAAAAGATTCATTTTTCGTAGAAACTCTCATTAATATTACACTGCCATCTGTTGCAATTCTTTGAAGTCGTTTTCTCTCGTAGAGCTGAACGTTGACTTCCTATCCTACGTGCCTCTCCCTTCTTAGTTCCATAGTATTTACATTGTTATATGAAGATTACTGATTATACAGCTCCTCGGTATGTAATTTTCTCCATTTCACTCTCATTTCATCCTTCTTAGACCTGTTACTGTCTAAACACTTTGTTCTCATGAACCTTCAATCTCTCCTCTTCTAACAGAGTAGTGAAAATAGAACGATATAAAATAGCAAATTGTAGCAAAGATAATTACATGAATCATTTGGGAATTAGTATTAAGACTAGAGTTTATGGTTATGATTATCAAGTAATCATGATAATAGCATAATCACAATTAACATCAATAGTCAAACCTGCAAACTACAAATTCTGAAATTAACCTATGCTCAAACATTCCTCTCTCGCGCGCATTCATTAACTCTCGATTCATTGATTAACGGATTAAATTCCTGCACCAAGAGATAACATACATTAACGTGTGCTAAAGTAGCATATGTCACTTTTACACTCTTGTAACATTACACATTCGCAGCCTGTAAGGTTGCTTCATAGTGGGAGGACCGAGTTCCCTGCTTGGACAACTACCAAGATTGTTCATTTTACAGATCAAGAAACTTCCGTTACCATGGAATGAGAAACCTCGTTACAGGTAACAGAGAAGTCATCAACTTGGCCAAACATTCTTCATTTACTTCAAATTTTCCAAAATGTGTAAAATCCACTTTAATAATAAAGATTCGCTAAATCCGAGACCCACGTGAAGTTATTTGTCGCGTGACATACACAACACGTGACAATATTTTATATCATAGTCTCATTATGGCCGCTTTCTATGAGCTATCCGCATCACTATTCTCTAGGTATGTTATGGCTCGATCCTATCATAAACTCCATGATTTGAGTACTATGAAAGTAGCAGGGAAAGAGTAATTAAATTATTAAGCCGGTAATCACCAATCTCCATATCAGATCATTTCCCATATGTAACCCCTACAAATACGCACTTTCCATTTTATTTTCAAAGGCCTGTAATGTTCTATTCTTCACAGAAAATAGGACACAATATTCCACAGCTTTTAAAAACAACGAAAAAAATGTATTATTACGCCTAAGTCGAGCAGGGGTAGCTCAGTCAGTAGAGTGAATAGTTTACTCTACTTTTAGATTTTATTATGTGTTCTATATTCTCTTATAATTAGAACAATAAAGTCAAGGAGGATGAGGTGGGAAGGGCATGTAGCACGAATAGGGAGAAGAGGAATGCATATAGGATATTGGTGGGAAAACCAGAAGGAAAGAGACCACTGGGAAGACCAAGGCGTAGGTGGGTGGACAATATTAAAATGGATCTTACAGAGATAGTATGGGACGGTATGGATTTGATTGATATGGCTCAGGATAGGGAGCAATGGAAAGCTCTTGTGAACACGGTAATGAAACTTCGGGTTCCATAAAATGCTGGGAATTTCTTGAGTAGCTGCAGATTTCGCTTCTCCTCAAAAAGGGCTCAGCTCCGTAAGTAAGTAAATAAGTAAGTTTTACATTCTCTTCAATGAAATTAATTGTCACGCCATACAGGCATGACGCCCTCACGTCAGTTCAAATATAAATTAAAATTAAATAGAGCCCGAAACCGCTAGAGAATCAGGGACTGCCTCTGACCAACAGAGCAAAACACGAATGAGCCTATAGCGTGTTTCTACCTGGATAACTGTGGAGTATGTAAGCCTAATGTGACGAGCCTGGTATCCTGTGTTCAACGTGTACGCCATCCGTTCACCACTTCACACCCTCCCTGCCACCTCCTCATACCACAACCGCCCCCGGTGTGTTTCATCTCACCCCGTTTATCAGTCCTAAATACACTAACCTATCTCACTAGTATGTGGGTGAAAGAATTTTCTAGTATTTCCACGCAGCTTTTAAAAATTAATGGTTTAGCCACTAGGTGTTAAAACGTTTTAAAGTCGGTTCGTAAAAGTGTCGCTTTAAGTTGTCTGGCTGTAACAGGTTTACAAATACATGTGAGCCAGAATAACACATATCCAGGTTTGCTCATAAAGGGCAGAAATGTTTCACTCTTTACGAGCTGTACTTCACAGAATAAATTGTGGAAGGTAGCAGATATAAATAATATTCATGTTGAGATTACAAATGGATTAATTTCGGGAAATCTCGCTACTACTTTATTAAGAATCTTCTTTCTTCCTGCATTAAGCTGAAATCCTAAATTCCAAAATTATGCCTGTTGTTTTATGTGGATGTGAAACTTTATCTCTCATTCTAAGGGGAGAACATTGAAACCTAGACTGAGGGCGTTTGGGAAAGCACTGTGGGGAGACTGGAACTAGGGCTCCAGAGAGAGCAAGCAACAATAATCCGAAGGTGTTGCAAATAAAACTTCATAATTTTACGGTCTACCCTTCAGGAGACATGGGGTGGTGTAGCTAATTGAGGCACTATGCTAAAAGCCGGATGATCGCTGGTTCGATTCCGAATGAGGTCACCGAATTTTTCAACTGACCCAAACTTTTCAACTGCATTTTGTCCCTAAGGCCGATTCAGCCTCTAGAAGAAATGAATACCAGGAATCTTCCTGGGGGCTAAAGAGCGACCAGCGCATAAGGCTAACAAATTCACCTCCACTGTGGGCCGGTTTTCTAGAGAAAATGTGGAAGCCTCGAGGTCTCACAAACCTATGGGCCTCCACTGTCTACTACAGAGATAGCTTCACTTTTTACCTTTTCCGGTCTACTCTTCAAGCATTATTATTTATTGGGTCAAGGGTGACATTATCGATAGGATGAGAAGTACGTATGGGGAAATGAGGAAAGAGACCATGTAGGAGACATAGACATAGATGTAAGATGAAATATAATATTAAAATTAATATAGGAACAAAGGGATTTATAGGCCGAAATTTTGTACAATGTAATGAGCCAATGGTTTCAGCAAAGGAAAATAAATTTTTCGCCATCTAAGACTGCTGAAGAATTACAGGAAATCTTTCATGTACGCGTGCATCTGACGCCTTACAATTACGAGTAGAACACTTATCTGAATTTCTGTAATACCTGAGTCACTAACCGAGTCCTTGAAGGAAACTGTGCAATAGCACATGAAATTATGACGCTACTAGTTCCTTACACGTCCTATCGAATTCGCTAATCACCATCAGATCTCCTACAAACTCGGCCGTAGAAAATATCGGTAAGTGAACAAGATTAAATATGAACATCTCAGTAAAGTAACCGATTAGAGATAGGATGATCGAAGTTCGATTCCAGTAACAACATAAATATTGCCATCACATCACGTTCAATCTTGTTACCCACCGAACTTCCTATGCTATCGGTAGGCCTACTGAGGTAAAGACACCAAAGCGTGAAGCTCGCCACTTACGTTCATTCTTTGGTAAAACTACCATGTAACAGGCCGTGAAGGCCCATAGGGTTGAGAGAAGTTGAGGGTCCCACATTATCTAGACAATCGGCTCACAGATGGCTGTAAGGTTGTCAGACTTTCGCGCCGGTTGCCTTTTACCCCCCAGGAAGATTCCTGGGACTCATTTCTGTTAGAGGCCGAGTATACCTCAGGGCTGAAAGGATTAGGTAAATTGACCAAATCCACCTCATCGGGACTGGAACCCGGGACCTTCCGGCTTGTAGAATAGTGCCTAAACCAACCACGCCACCCGAGTACCCCACTTCCGTTCCATCTGCTCGGGAAATAGAGAGTGCTTTAACTTTCAGGCTCCCTGTACTTCTCCATACAGTGATTCTTAGGCAAGGTGAAGCTCTACGTCTAGCAAAATGATAGCTTATTTAGTGAAAGGATGCACACAGAGATAAATATTCTTCTTATGTTCAGAGAGTCCATTCAGTAGAGAGCTTGCCTGCTGGGGGCACCGTTACTTCTGAGATTCCTGCAGAGATATAACCAATTCTATTCTGTAGTTGTTGTTTTATCCCACTCGACGTGTTCCTTATCAGTAAACTTCTCACATCATTTGATATTTTGTGCAAATTTAGATCAGACTTTGCACCATGACAATGCAGTGTCTCTAATGCGAAGATTCGCAATGTTTTACACGTACTTCGCAAAAATCATATCACACCACATTTGGCAAAGTGTCAAGGTACGAGATATATTTGCAAAACAAAGAGAGATTTGGTTACTGTTAAGCCTCCATCATTAATCAATTTGTTCCGGGTACAAATTCGTCGAGTTTCTTGCTTCCTCCCAGTTCCATCAACTTCAGTAGATGCACCAGTATTCCTTACGCTTTGTTTTCAAATTACTAGGCTCATTTCTACCGATAGCCATTAGCTCGAGTGTTGGAAATTTGGATTCGAGTCTCTTTTGGAATACAACTTTTCGAACTTTTCTGCATAGTAGTAGACAGACATTCCTGGTCTAGAAAACGAGATTAGCGGCCGTGGGAATCCGTTTCGCTGACCACGCGACACCCTCTATCCCCAAAAGTTGGCACTAACTTCGCTGATAAGCGGCGGTCGCTCGGTCGGTATAGTTCGCTTGCGAACTAAAAGCCACGGAGTTCAGTTTAGTTCTAGTAATATGATTGCAGAAGCTTTGTGATGCTTACATCTTCCACTCCACTCATCATAATAAGAACTTTAAAAAAATATGCAACCAGCGAGATAACTGAACGAAGAACTTGAAGGAATGAAACCAGAACAGGACGCAGAGGATGAAGAAGAGGAAAACAGAGAAGAAAAAATTAAACTTTCCACTAATCGTAAAGGAAGAGAAAATGATGACAAAGAAGAACTAGAAGTAGTCGGAACATGGAGAGAAGTAGGCAAGTACAGGAAACGGTAGGAAACAAAGATGAAGAAGACAAATAATTCTATTGTTGTGTGTTTAATACAAAGACAGAGAGGAAGGAGCAGAAAAGAAATATTTATAATTGAATTTAAAAAATGTAATGGCCCTGTAATCTGCTTACATAAATATTATCACCCCTCGTAAAAGTTATCATTAACTGAGGTACAAAGTAGCCATCTACAGAGATGTCTTTATAACTTTAATAAAATTAAATAAAAAAATAGCAGCATTAATATTTATTTCGCTTTGGTTTTTCTTTACCACTATATAATTCGATCGTAAAGATTCGTAAATAAAATAGATAATCATTGAATTGAAAATTGAAATGGATCCAGTTTTCACAATGAAGATACGTTATATCATAAAATAGAGTATTAACGTAAAGTTGTCCTTGTGCTTAGCTAACTAAGAACTACGCCATGAAGGCGTATGGTGAAGTGGATGTATAGTTGATGTATAACTAGTTGGAAGTGAGTGGTCAGTTTCACGCTCCGGCCACTTTACCGCCGGGTGAGGGAAAGAGGTACCCATGGATAGGAGGTTGCGTGGACTCCAGCGCCGGTCTGGAAGACATGGAGAAGTGAAAATTCTTGAGCTTACCAGGATTCGAACTCCGAACTCGAACTCGCCAAGCCCGTAGCCAGTCGCTATACCGACTGAGCTATCCCTGCTCCTAGAATGTAGTATTAACAAGTAAAAATGTTGTAACATAAATCAAGACCGGCTGAGGTTTCACATATAAATTTGATTTTGTGTAACGTGATTATAATATTCGTGTCATATGAAGAAAAATGGGATAAATAATCGGGGATAATTTTATTTAATTCATTAACTTCATTAACACATTTCTTCATAGACGGCCACCTTAATCCTTTTTTCGACAACAAGACATAGTGCAAAGAATAAAAATAAAGCAACCTAAACTATAAATTACGCATATAATCTGCAATGTTTTCTCTAATTAACATGGATTCGGCTCTCTGGCCTTCCCGAGTAAGAATGACTTTTAGAGCCGTATATCCTTTATGCATTCAAAGGCGCGCCATAGCTCAAGCGGTTAGTCACTGGTTTCTCACCGCGGCGGCCCGGGTTCGATCCCAGGTCTGGTCAAGTTGGATTTGTGGTGGACAAAGTGGCGCTGGGGCAGGTCTTCTCCGAGTACTTCGTTTTCCCCTGCCAATCTTCATTCCACCAATTGCTCCACAATCACCCTCACCTATCATCTAGGGCTGGTACAATAAGCCAGAAGTGGCCGCAGTGTAAGGGATTTAGACTCACCCCACTAGCAATAAAAAAATACGGGGGGTTCTCGCGATTTTATTCACTCCCTCGAAGGAAACGTCGAAATGGTACCTATAATTAGACCACTGTGGTTCCTTCCACATATTTTACAATGCATTATTCACTAGTAATCTCATCATTCACCGCTCAAACGCCAATAGTCTAACGTATTAACGGTGTCGTTAAATAAACAAATAAGTCACGTTATATGAAATAAGGAAATTACAGCCAGAAAATATGTTATTCAAATGCATTCTCACAACTCCATTTCTAGGGCCAGGAGATTGAACTCCTTATAGCTAAATGTCCGTCCTGTGAGTTCATGATACAATTTACCTTTCATCTCAGTTACGCAAGATATCAGTGTATAATTTAGCAACTCCGTTTGTTCCAGATTCTCCGAGTATGGTCGCCAAGTTCTGGCGGGAGACGCCAATACACGTGGCCGTTATCTTACCCGCCTGACGTCGCGGTAGCGTCTTCTTGGCCGCCATAGACAGAGCCCCTCGTGCAACAGGTATACGCGACCTGAACTCGTACCGAGCTGTTTAATTGTCCCATTTTCCTAACGTTCGTAGCAAATCCTAGCCTACCATTTAAATTAACGTTCTAGAAGTTTATTTATTTCGTTCAATCTCTTGGTTATTTTACAGAATTTCTTGTATGTACAATCGGCATAACTATACAGGAGAACACAAAAGATCATAGATAAACAGCCAAACCTGAAGCAGGGATCTGATGTGTTCGTATCGATGAATACGAAATGCGCTACCTCCTGGAATGTGAAGCCATTTAGTCTGGTAGATGTTTACCGGAGAAGCGTACTGCCTGCAGGTTCAGAATCGAATAGAAAACCCAGTAATTTTATTGCTTTCTGATCATTGTCTACGTATTTGCTCGGCTTACGTTTCTACCCTGAAGACGGAGACACAAAACTCTTCCGAAACTTCACTAAATTTCTACCAGACACTATACTTTGTCCCGATGTTAGTTCAGTAATCCACTTCTATGAAACCTTCAGAATATAAGTACAATTTCTTCATTCTGGATAAGTTTTGTCGCGAATTACAAGATTGTAATGTAACAGAGCGGTATCTGTAGATTGTTACGTTATTTACGTATAAAATTACATCGTTTCATCTCCAGATAATTTATAATATCGAAAGGAAGCGAGATATATGAGGCACGCGTTAGCGCAGTTGATTGAGATACTATACTACAAGGCGGAAGGTCGCAGCTTCGAATCCGGATGAGGTCATTGGATTCATCAACTCAATTAGTCCTTCCAGCCGCACTATGGCCCTGGGATCGACTCAGCCTCTAACAGAAATGAGTACCAGGGAAGTCGCTAAACGCTGTAATTTAAATATGTGATAGCTATTTAGCTATTATTAAGGAATAAAGGTAGGATATTCCCTGTACTTAATTAAGCACAAGACATAATATCATATGGGAATATGGAGGTATAGCTCCAAGAATTTCACACCTCGTTACTGGATGAAAGTCAGTCACTCCCAGGCTCCTAAGCCCTCGAGAAAAATTCCTCACCACCCATTATGTGGGCTCCAGAGCTGGCCTAGAGCTAAGGAGAAGAAGAGGACCTCTTGACCCTTCAGGGAATCGAAACAAGATTTCTGAAGTTAGTAGGCATTTCCTTCTACCCAAATGACTATTATACCCATCTGTATGCTATTATATAAAACTAAATTAAAAATGTCCTTTCATCACAGAATCATTCCTATTATCTTGAGCTCTTATGAATGGTCTGGTCCGACTAAGATTTAATTCTGAAACAAATGAATACGTCAGACGTTCAATGAAACAACTTGGACGGGGGTCGGACCATCCCATCGGTTTTACGTCAGAAAACAAACACTTCACACAAAAAAAATAGAGAATCACTCCTGCTCCGAGCGGGGCTTCAAAACGCATTTCTACTTTTAGAGCCGCACAAGAGGGCAAGGTCGTGTTCATGGTGCAAATTCTTGTTGCAGGAAAATTATGCCGAAAAATTTTTCACATCGTCCCAGATATTTTATCGGAAGAGAAGCTTGAACCTATACAAAAAAACAAACTCCGTGGCCTGTAGTTAGCAAGTGAAGTATACCGACCGAGCTACAGCCGCTTGTCGGCGAAGTTAATGACAATTTCTTCGGATACAGAGTGTCGCGTGGTCAGTGCAACGAATCCCCAAGTCGTTAATCTCGGTTTTCTGGACCGGAGTCACTATATGCTTGAAATAGCTCCTCAGTTATCCTCACAGGACTGAGTGGACCCCGTTCCAGACCCACTATATCTCAGAAAATCTGGTAGCTCAGGGAATGGAACCCGGGACCTCTGGATCTGTAGGCAGGCACTCTGGCCACTAGACTACAGATCCAGACCTAAATACAGCCCCATAGTAGGCCTAAGTTTTTTATTACTGAACCCTATTAATTATAAGTACCGGGCGGAGTCTGAGACCAAGCAGAGAACTAATTAGCTTAAATTAGGGAGAAAGAAAACTTCCTTCTAAGACTAATCACAATCAGACGTCACACTAACGAACTTCCTGCCATAAATCATCGTTAAATGACCAATTATAAAAGCTCATAAATAACCCGAGCCCTGCAGTTGAGAAACTTTATGGTGCCAGAACGTACACAGGCACACACCTAGCTGAAGTGTAATATGAAATCTCGCGGCAGGCCGTAGCCATGGCAAAGTTTAAGATCATAATATGACGGAGCATCAATTAATATTAGTGTTATTATTTTGCCCAGCGCTGCAGAACCGGTGGAAACAGCTCAGCAGAAACTCATTCGAGCAAAAGTGTCATATAGTTTTCAAACCCTAAAATGTACTCCAGTTCAGAGTAAGATTATTTTCATATGCTTTCTTTGTAATATTGCACACTTCATTGACTTTTATGCTCACTTATTGGGGATATTAATTTACAGTTTAATAAATAACAACAGCCTACAGATACGTTATTACGCTGATAAACGCCAGAACATACGATATGATTCTAAATTATTGTCGGGGTTTCTGTGGCCTATAATTTTCAAACAAGAAAAAAAATGTAAGACTGCGTATGAAATTTTTAGAATTCTGTATATTTTATTCCATTAATGAAACTTTTGAATTACATTTTCATATTCTGTAAGCAGTTTTATTTTCATCTTCCCGGTTTGAAAATTATAAGCTACGAAAACCCCGACAATAATTTAGAATTACTCTGTATTTTTATCAATATTAAATTTTTCTATATTTGAAAAAGTCTAATATATAAGTTGTAGATTATAATAAGCTAAATACTTTATGGTAAATACTAAATCTTTAGACAATAAAATTCCTTCTTTAGAGATCTTCGATAAATGCAACTTTGGCGCCGGGTAAATTAGAGATCATATTGGGTAAATAAGAACCAAAGTAAAACTCACCAGACAAAATTCAAAGCAGATTCACAGTACAAAATTTAATTCGCAATTAGATGCAACAAGCGGGGTGCTGGTCACGAACTCCCCACTTTGCATTGCTTTCATGCCTTCTATGCAAAGTCGATAACTCTGTAAAAAGAGAAATGGAGAAGCGAGCTTAATGTACGCAGTTATGTTTCTCTTCTTCAACTAATATTTGTACTAAAGTTTAACTAAATATACTAAGATATATGTTCAGTATTTGGCATGCATGAAGAAATAAAAACATGTATGAAATTCTTGGAGAATTAGGGTGAAAGAGGCTCGTTATTAGAAGGTACAACGCAGATCCGAGAAAAATAAATGTTGTGAGAATGTGAGTTTGTATCTACTCCGTGAAAATGACTGCTAAGCTTCATCCAGTTGTCTACCTAGTGTACGAATATGTGGAGCTATCCACAACTCCACCGTTCAAGACCCCGTGGTTTGAATGTGAAATAATTAACTTTATGTAGCTGAGCATTTCTTGAGAAGCTGCCAGTTTTGGAGCTACTCAAGAATTTCCCAACATTCCATAGAACCTGCAGGTTCGTCACTGTATTCATAGGAGCCCTCTACTGGTTCATAACCTGAGCCAGATCAATCCAGTCCATTCCACGGTATTATATCTCACTAAGATCCATTTTATTACTATCCACTTACCTACGTCTTGGTCTTCCTAGTGGGCTCTTTCCTTCTGACTTTAACACAAATATCCTATACGTATTCCTGTTGTCCTCTATTCGTGCTACATGCCCTGCCCATCTCATCCTTCTTGATATCACCATTCTAATTATACTTGGAGAAGAGTACAAGTAATGAAGCTCATCATTATGCAACTTTTTCTATCCTCCCGTCATTTCGTCCTCTTCTGTCCAGATATTCTTCTCGCTATCTTGGTCTCAAACACTCTCAGTCTAAGTTCCTCCCTTAATGTCAGGGACCAAGTTTTACACCCATACACAACCACAGGCAAAATTATAGTTCTGTATATCATGAATTTTTAGGCAGCAGGCGAGAAGACAAAAGGTTCCGGATTGAATTGCCCGAATTCAGTCACTTTTCAATTTACTCCTGAATTAAATTTTTATCTGCTACTGTCGTTCCATAATACTTGAACTGTGCCATATTTTCAAAACATCTGTTTCCTGTCGTTATGTATTGATTTTTCCCGGGATTGTGGTGAAGAGACAGCAACATATACCTAGTTTTCTCAGTGTTTACTCCTAGACCAAACTCTTTACTTGCGTCAATTAAAATTTGTGTGTTTTTCTTTATGGTATCTATATTATCACCCAGTAGATTCACATCACCAACACAGACCAACAGCTGATGTGTCCTGTTTAATTTCAGTCCCATCTAGTTTTGTTGGACCTTCCTAATGGCATATTCTAAAGCAAAGTTGAAAAGGAGTGGAGATAAAGCATCTCCTTCTCATAGACCATTCTGGATAGGAAATTTATCAGAAAGCTTTCTTGAAGTCTACGAATAGCTGATGTACTGTCTCATTGTACTCCCATTTTTTCTCCAGTATCTGACGAATGCAAAATATCTGATCTGTAGCTGATCTGTTACGTCGAAACCCACACTGATGATCCCCAATAATTTCATCTCTATATGAACTTAATTGAGACAAGAGTATTGAATAAAATTTTGAATGAAGTTGATAACAACGATATCCCACGATAATTACTACAGTCAATTTTATCGCCCTTCTTCTGAACTGGTACAAAAATAGACTCCTTCCACTAGTCAGCCAATTCTTTTCTATTGCAAATAGAATTAATGAGCTTATGGATCTCTGACCGTAATATTTTACCTCCTGCTTGAAACAGTTCTGTGGAATTTTATCGCTACCTGACGAATTTTAACTTTTCAAATTTGGAGTAACAATTTCAACATCAGAAGTCTATGATCAGTTACTAACGGCACAGCTGTATGGATTTCTGTCTGTCTAACATCACTGACCCTTTGTACATTCAATAACTGAGAGAAGTGGTCCTTCCCTATTAAAAATGTGAGAATCTGCAAGCAGATCACCATTCTCATCCTTCACCAAGTTACTTCTAGGTTTATAACCCCTCTTGAAGCCATTTATTCCTCTATACAGGTCCCTAATGTTCTTGTTCTTACTGTTCTTACTGTTCGTTGCAAGCTCATCAATTTTGTCTTTCAGATATTCCCTTATCATTTTCCTGAAATGCCTGCTGGTTTCACGTCTTATATTATTCTGATTATCCCTAATTATTTCACTTAGTTCCTGTAACAACAGCAGTTTTTCTTGTTCCCTTTTATGTAATAATTCTGAGCACCTCTCTTAGAACCTTGGCTTATGCTACTTCGACTCAAAATAAATTAGACCCTCTTTGGCTGAAATTTTGACATTCTTTCTAATAGTTTCTAGGGCTCCACCTCAACATCTAAATTTTCCAGGGCTGCCAACCTATTTGAGATTTCAACTCGATGATTTACCCTCTACTTCGTTTATTTTCTTCAGATTGAACTTCTCCATATGAATTCTGTATTCAGTTTATTTGCTCACTGTCAGTCTCTCCCTAATATTTCTATAATAAAATTCAAGTATACTTGAATACGGCCTCCTATACTTCAAAATATGGTCAGTTTGATTGTACGTCTTTCAATCAGGAGATGTCCAAGTAAACTTTTTGAAGTTATGATGTGGGAACATTGTACACGTACTTTTGACAGTCAGGTTTTTGGATGTGGCAAAGTTTATTACTCTAGCTCCATTATAAATAATAATTTCGTGTAAACTCTCATTCCCAGTTATTGGTCTGACAATGTCTTCCTCGCCTATTCTGGCATTGAAATCTCCTAACAGAAATTTCATATGGTATTTAGCGAATTTATTGAATACATTCATATCAATTGTGTCCTCTATTGGGGTATGAATATTAAAACTTTGTTATCAAACTACCGGCCTCTTAGTGTTATGTGAGAGAACCCATCACTAACAAACTCTACCCTCCTAACTACTGATATGATTCTCTTGTGTAATGGTAAAGTTTTCCTTGTGTTTGACTGATTAATCACTACGCCATGAAGACGTATTGAGGAGTGGATGTATAGAACGTTTTCTTGACCTTGGCATTAGTTGGAGATGAGTGTTCAGCTTCACACCCCGGCCGCTTTACCCCCGTTACCCATTGGATAGGAGGCTGGGTGGGTCTCAGAGCCGATCTGGACCACATGGAGAAGTGAAAAATCTTAGCCTCACTGAGACTCGAAATCCGATTCCTTGGTCGTCCAGCCCATATTCTCTTATGTACAAAAGCCTGTACCTAATTCATGATTCCCACTCTCCTTTCCTTAGATAAATGCATATTTCGGCTGCTGGTTCGGTACCACCTCTCTCTCACCCGATATCATGTACTCCCAATAAACCTAACATATATTGTGATATTTATTTCGCAAATGTCATGAGCTAACCTGCCCTATACAGCATTCTTACAGTCCACGTACCAAATTACATGTCTATTTTCTTGCCTTAAGTCGCTTATCCAAAGAATTCGTCCAAGTCCGAGGACCTTTCTGACATTTCGTAACAAGCTTATTTTTTATGGTAAAGAATTTTCAGCCCCACGCCCAACCCCAAAACTAGGGGATCACCCTTTGTCGGATGTCCGCAGCTGCTTATTCAATATATTAACAGCTACCTTCTTGATTGTGAAATACAGGAAAAAATTTACTATAGGATTCTGACGATGGTGTATAACACACTGATATATTGGGTTTCTGGACTTTATCCATCGTCCTGGTTTTTAAGATAACAAATAAAAACACGACGTTTCGGAAACTGGATCTGTTTCCGTCCTCAGGTGAAGGAAAAGGGAAACACCTATTCTGTTGGGTCCGTTAGAAAGAGCTATTGACGATTGATCAATCGTCCAGTGATTGAGGCTAGCTTTTCTAACGGACCCAACAGAATAGGTGTTTTCCTTTTCCTTCACCTGAGGACGGAAACAGATCCAGTTTCCGAAACGTCGTGTTTTTATTTGTTATCTTAAAAACCAGGACGATGGATAAAGTCCAGAAACCCAATATATCAGGAAAAAATTTACCTGCTTTCTTAATCAAGTTCCTTGTTATTTCTGGAATAAATTATCTAGTATATTACGGACTTATTAATTGATTTAATCAGTCACTAATCATTCAGTTAGCCATTCGTTAATTCATTCAGAGAGTCAGCCGTCAAACTATTCTATCAGTCATTCATTTATACTTTAGAAGGAGGGTTCTTACGTAAGGCAAAGCATAAAAACAGTGGTGATCAAACCGGACGTACGGCATTCAATTCCCCTGGAAGGGTTTAAAATGTTTCTTTTACCACAGAACTTCATGACATTACGCTAGAATATGTGAGTAACCAAAATAAGTCTCTTGCGCATGTGCCGATCTTGCATTGGCAATATTTCTGCAGCGCACACAGGAACATAATATAAAGTTTCACCATTATTCAAAAGAGAAATGGTAGGGGTTGAAGAAGGAGATGGGTGGAGGGGGTGGCAGTTGAAGGGAACAGAAAACAAACGAGAAACGCCGAGCGTCGTCGTCTTCTTAGATAATAAACGACCAAACAGGCAATTAAATTTTCTGCCGTTCCTCCTCTTCTTCATCTTTATTCTCTATGTTCCTTTTACCGTTTCGATCTTCTTTAACTTTTGCTTGCTCTTTTCCGCATAGCCTCCCCCTTTCTTCTCGTTCTTTGACTTGTCAAGATCTAAGCTCCGCCTTCAGTTACATAAACTGACGAATAAGGGATGAAGTAATAGCGAGAAAGGTTTTTCTGTTAATGATAGGAGGGTGGAGGAATGAGGGTGTGTTTGCGTGTTCTTGTTAAAAGCATCAGAAGAAGACTTCGGGCCCTGGGGGTGACATGGCCGTGTATGCATGCCGTTCTGTAAAAAAAATACCAACGCGGATGTTTTTACGGCAACTTTACGTTAACGACGCAAGAAGAACAAGGAAACTTTTAACGTTTTGCTAATGAAATAACAAGCCGCATGCCAGACATGTTTATAAAGGCGCTACTGTGTCTTAAACAGATACAGGGGGCTCAGAGGTAAATATCCATGCAGTCTAGACCGCGGAAGTAGACGCAGCTGAATTGTCGGTCTCAGCAGCAATATCTCCGGCGTAAGAAATGTCGATAGCACTCCACAGGAGGTTGGGTGTCCCAGAACTGCGTGGACTCGACAGAAAAGAATCTTGTCTTTTCAGGAAATCAGGCCCTTAAGACAGTTATTTTATTGACTGAATTGTCTTGTCTCGCATATATGCTTCTTGGTTTATCAGAAAAAACAAGAAAGTAATGGACAATGTTACGTATTTTCGTACGATATGAATTCAGTGATGTAAGATGTGTATGGTCACTTGTTCAATCGCGGGACGGAAGGTGCTACGTCACTTGGAAAACAATTGTAAAATAAAAATATATTTACACTTCTGTCGCTTATTCTAGCCATCAAACACAAAAAGGTAAAAGAAAAAGTTACAGCTATCCCTGTAACAGGCCGTGAAGGCCCATAAGGTTGTGAGACGTTGAGGCTCCACATATGCTGTGATCCCTCGAGCCAGAGCTCAACGCTGTCCGAATAGAAACAGCATTGGCCGACAGTCACATGTTGACCAGATGTGTGTTGGGATTTGTACGTTCTACATGTGAGTTGTCCTGAGGCTGTGCTATGGCCTCTTGATTGCCTGAGTTTTCTACCACACATGTTGCCATGTGAGACTCAAATACGTAGTGATTTGACAACATAGTTAAATTCTTCCGCGCCGAACTGGGGAGTGTTAGGTCACACAAAGGCGGAGTAAGGTATAAAATCCTGGTGGAACTATAAACATAGATAGGAGGATGATATTAAAACGGAAATTAGTTTTCGAGACTACATTAGAAGGAACCGATGGAACTGAAGTCGCTTAAGATTGTGACAATGTACTGAAGCCACTCCTGTCCCAAGAGCCTGTCCGGTCTTATCGCATCCCATTTCTAAGCCGTAGGGCGAGGAAGAGGGAAGGGATGAATATCGTATGCAGGCAGCGCTCCCAGCGGGAGAAAGCTGTAAACCAGAGGACAGGAATATATAAAGTCAACTTTATATTACATTTACTTTGACCAAAGCACCATAAAAAACTTTTTAAAAAGGGGATTTCACGGTAAGAGAAGGAAATGGTAAGCGCTCGATTGTCCAGACATTTACGCATTTTGAGATTCGTTTGTCTCTGAGTCACCATAAGCAGTTTAATCCTAAGCAAACTAAGGCAAAGGCGATATTTGAAGAAGCAGAAAATCCGCCTTTCTTGTTGTAACCAACCAACCGAGTCACTAAATAACCAACTTTCTGTCTAACATATTGAACAGGTAAACAAATAACTAATATAAGTAGCCAACAATCGTAGTAGAACCAAAAAATGTATTACTCCAGTAGACCCATGAAACCCTTCCATTGGACTCAGGCTTCAGACAGTTCCTCAGACATCGCATTCCTCTTAAGATCGGCCACAATGTTGTCACGATTTAGTGGTGACTGTAGACGGGGTATATATTGGTGAGCGGCTTTATTGAACACTTACGCACACCACCCGGAACTACAAGTTATTACAGTGCTATCGCAAATCTCCACACTTTTTAAATCATCACAGCACAAGCTAGGCTTTTTCTAACCTGCTGTGTCTTCAACAGCCGTTCCCTAGCAGCGACTTCTAACAGTGGAGTTTCTTCAGCTTTCCGCCCTCAGGTCCTATGTTCACATCCTCCCGTGCAGGACTCAATTCTCAACTGGCAATTGACAACTCAACAATTTAACTGAATCACCCCAACTATTTTCAAGATAACACCTCGGCAAGGACCACATAGAAAACACACCTGTTTCCGTTGTTGTAGTTAACTGTTGCAGCTCCCTAGCAACGGGTTGCATAATAACGTTTCCAACAGTAACTCTATTGTTGTATAGGCGTATTTCTCGCTTCGTTGCCTAGCAACGGCTCTTGTCTCGTTGTTTGTTTCGAGGTCTTTGCGTAGCAACGGGTCTACAAGTATACACTAGAATATTATTTCATATCTCCTTCACAGACTTCCAAGTGACAAGTTCTCACCTAGGTGCTGTTCGAAGTTTATGCCTCCTCCATTCTATCTATATGTCCAGCCCGTTATAATCAACCTATTTTCACTATCCCAGGAATATTAGGTAACATGTTTCAACCACGAAGTTCCTTCTGATATAATACCTAACACTGGTCACTAAACTATGTGAACTATTTAATGAAATAACCAAGTAGCTATCAAAACAACCAACACAGTAATGGACAACTTAGTAACTTAACGACGTACCAACTACATACGGAAGAACTAACCAGCCAAGTAACTTGTGCAATTAACTGATTGCATAATACAGAGTCTTTCTCGGGCAGTAAATATTTATTGAAGTTAGCAAAGTCCATGCTGATATACATGTCTTTAGTTTCAATGCTAAATACTCCATTTGAAAGCATACTAATTCGGTACAAGCCAATTTATATCCCTGTAATTGAAGATGTATTTCTACTTTAATATTATCGTACCTTCTAAGCTAGGCTTTCTATCCCCTGTCTTTTCACCAAAGTCATCGATTTTGCCTAGATGTTACAGCTATTTTGTGTTTCGCCGCAACTTTATAAAATGTTATTTCAGATTTCTACCTATGTATCTACTTATAGCCCTGGGGTCGACTGAGCCTATAATAGAAATGAGTACCAGGAATATTCCTGGAGGCAAAGGACAGCCGGCGCTTAATTCTGACAACCTTACCGCCATCTGTGAGCCGATTGTATAGAAAATGTGGGAGCCTCAACTTATCAGAACCCTATGGGCCTCCACGGCCTGTTACAAGGATAGCTTTACTTTACTTTTACCTATGAATCTATGGCTCTAAAGCTTTTATGAATCTTCGTCGTTTTCTCACTTTCTTAATCTATACACAGTCAGCAGGACTCCATGGCCGAGAGATCGGCCCGTCGCAAGGCCGCTACCTACACATATAATAACACAAACACAGAATAAATGCATACTGACATTCATGTTTCGAGTGGGATTCGAGCCCATGATCCCAGTGTTCTAGCGGGCGAAGACGGTTCATGCCTTAAACCTTATGAACACTGTGATCTGCTATTCCCGGTTTAATACCCCTAATATTGTTAATTGAAGAGGACATGTTGCGGCGTCTTTATATTTGTAGTGTTCTCTAGTTAATTATTTATTTATGACTAACTAATATAAGTTAGTTTCACTCATCCATACGCACAGTAGTCAGGAGATAGTGGCCTATAGGTTTCTGGAACAGGGCACGGTATTTAGTCTTGTTTGGGGGACCGGGTAGGGCTATTTTGAAGTGACAACAGTACCGGGTAGATAAAGTAGCGAGACAAAATTGTAGGCTTAGTTAGAAAATTGAGTAGTTACCAGCTATGTAGGTAAGGTAAAGCTGTCGCTGTGCTTAATGTATTAAAAACTATGCCATGAAAGATATGGGGGAGTGGATGTATAGATCCATATTTTCTTGACCTTGGCACTAGTTGGAGGTGAATTGTCAGATTCAAGCCCCGGGAAAAAGCCCCTCGATATCCACTGAATAGGAGGCTACGTGGACCCCAGAGCCAGTCTGGACGATTTGGAGAAGAGAAAATTCTTGACTCTACCAGAACTCGAACTCCGACTCCTCAGTCATCCAGCCCGTAGCCAATTGCTATACCAACTACGCTACCGCGGCTCATGTAGGTCTATCATCATCATCATCGTCATCATCATCATCATCATCATCATCATCATTAATCTGTCAAGACGACAGGTCCACAGTCTCTTTCAAAACAATTCCTCCACTTAATGCGATCTAGAGCTTTCTCCTTCAAATGACAGTATCCTCTTCTGTCCCCAAGGTCATCCAGCATCTTCTTACGTCTTCTTCCTCGTCTTCTTGTCACTTCTATCCGCCCATCTATCTTTCCTTCGATAGCTTCTTTTAGAAGGCAGTTTCTGCGTAAAACATGACCAATCCAATTAGCCTTCCGTTTTCTTATTTCATGTAGGATATTCCTCTGCTCACTGACTCTAATTAACACTTCTTCATTTCTCACATAATCGGTCCAACTGATCTTCTCCATTCTTCTCCAACACCACATTTCGAAACTTTCCAGATGTTTCTGATCTACTGCCCTAAGTGTCCATGCTTCAGCCCCATACAGAGCTATGCTCCAAATGTAGCATTTCACCAGTTTCTTCCTCAAATTTAAGTCCAATTTGCTGGTAAAAAGATTCTTCTTCTTGCTAAATGCAGCTTTTGCCATGGCAATCCTGGATTTAATTTCACTAGTACACCTTCCCTCATCTGGTAGGCCTATATTAAAAAAAATTTTTAGTAGGCCTATATTAAAAAAAATTAAACGTATACCAAAATACGTCACTAATAATTAATTCGGTCACTAATTTTTACATTCTGATTGGCGTTCTCCAGGTGCTAAGACCAAGAATTAAATCAAATCAGAACTGAAATCCAAGGAACTTTTTCATATCTATTTATAGGATTGTGAATAAACCTACTTGTACTAATTAAATGTAAAATTCATTTCCGATAAAAAATGAATTTTTAATCTTGGTTTAATTTTCGCTTAAAATAATTTTGCTTGCATGATATGCGAGTCAATAAAAATTAATGAAAAGCCATATGAGTGGAAACCAGGATACGATTTAATTCTTCTTGTGGGCCATATTTTGCACATCCCTGCTCTAGATTGTGCCACATAATTATATTCTATGGAATTGCAGACGTTGACTCAGAAATGTATGGACAATTGAAGTAAGATGTTTCAAAGGCTGAAGGCATTTCTTGTGACATCTATACACATCTCAAGGGCTCCTTGCAGATGGCATTCAAATAGAAGCACACAAATCTGGGGGTTGTTGTAAGCAAGGGTAGGTGCAATTTAAAACGAGATTGGGAAGAGAAGCTGCGAGACGGAATTACTTTGCGACTAGTTCCTACACGAATATTTCTCTCTCTGTGGTAACTTGTGTTTGTTTGAAATGTCTTCCTCTTGATTCCGTCCGTCTATTGTTCTAAGATGTGGAACACAGACACAAGTTAGGCAAAAGTAAGATAGTTACACCGAGTATTGAAGTTATGTTACATTCAGATCTGTACACCGTTTCTTAATTTCTAATTCTTGAGACATATCACTAACTCGATTAGTTTTACTGTTGTATCTTTTCTGTGAATGAATAATGGCAATTGTTCAAAGTAAAAATTTGTTCCAATAATTTTAAATAAATTAGTGGAGACATAGGTATATATTTCTGTTTGCTAAAATATATTTTCCAAACGTGGTCTTCGCTAGCTGATGTCAGTCTTTTCTTATATGATGACAATTTCAGGTGCAAAACAACTGAAAAAAATTGAAGTAACAAAACAGCAAAAGTATGCAATTCTTTACTGGGCGCTTACAACAGAAGAAGTAATTCATAATGGCCAGTTTATATCCATCCTAGAGTATTTATTGTGACGTCTTTAAGTATTCTCATTAATACTGGTTCAGATTAATTCAAAAGAGTAAGCTTAAACATACTTTAAAGAAAAATTATTGTTCAATTACGTATATACTTAAGAATAAAATCATATGTTGTCGCGTGTATACCCATTGCTAAACAAAGACTCGGTAAACAGAATCAACAATAGAGATAGTGTTTTCTATCTAACCTTCTTGATGCACTCGGAAAATGGTTTAGGTCCTCGTTCTGATCCAACAGATATGAAAGCGAAATCAGATGCAAGGATGATTGAAAAGCATCAATGCGCTTCATGCTGTACTACCCCAGCATTTGTTAGTAACAGGGCACATATCAAGATAACATTATTCACATGTAAGACCCGTGAGTTGATCAATAAATTTCTGATCCCGGAGCAACTACCTTCTGATTCTTACAGAATCATACAACTGAAGATAAGATTGCCTCATACCTAATCACTGGACAATGAAGCCGTAAAGGGGAATGGAAGTACAGATCCAGGTATTCTTAATCTTGGTATCAGACAAAGGTGATTTACCAGCTTTCATAATCCGGCAGTTTTTTACCAGAAAAAAATTCTCATTAGGCAGCAGTCTAGGTCCGCCCTGAGTTTGAATGGATTTTATGACCCAAATATATACCCCTGTCACTGCGTGGAATCGATTCCCGATCGTCTAGAGCACAGCAAGTCTCTTTACTGTCGGACCAACTCAATCCCTACACGCGCACATAAAATTGCACACGCCAACTCTGAAACAAAAATTCTTGATGTAGAGCAGGAGAAAAACATCTCATCAAATTCCATGGAATTACTAGTAATGTGTAAAGTTAAACAATTAAACCGTCATGTAAATTTATTTGTTAAACTATAGACAACACATCTATACATATAGCTAAAGGACACGTAGCAGTAAAGTTATAATCTTCTAACCAAAAGCAATAAAAAATGATTTTGTAGTCTGTATTAGCTCGTCGTGTCTCTGATGTTAAAATTAAATTTTCACGAGTTTCCACTACATAAAAATTAATGACACAACCTACCACTGAAGAGTTTTAATGCTCTCTCACAAGGATGATTATAAAATATGTAACAGGTACACAAAAAGCTGTAAAGAAGGGACAAAAATTATATTAACTCCTTGTGTTAAAATTCCCTGCTTTATAACAAAATTTGCCTGAAGGGTTTTGAGGTACGAAGGGTGTTACATAATAAAGTTGAAGTTAAAAGAAACGCTTCGAAAGTGTAACAGGAAAAAAATCTTCCACCAGCCTGATCCTTGTATGCCTGTCTCTTGTGTTCTGAAATAAAAAGTGTCTTTCATGGAACCGTTGATTAAAAATAATTTCAGCATCAAAGAAACTAAAAAATGTAAGATATTATCTTAAGGGATGGGGGAATTGTGGTCATAATTTGCAAAGTCCAGGGATATACAGCTCTAAATTCTACGTAAAAAAACTACCATTTAAAGTTTTATAATTTTGTTCTCTCACATGTCAGCACGAAATATTTCAGGTCTCAAGTTCCAACGCTTGTCCAGTCATGTTTATTATATAACCAAAATACTTCCCGCTATCTCTCTGTTCTCCATTTTCATTTTTCTAACTCAAAAATATTGAAACCTACTTTCAGCAAGTAGCTGTGGCCATAACATTGTAGATCTGTATTCGAGGCGTAACTGGTTCGATTCTCAGCTAAGATACCGATTAAACTAATGGCGAAATTTTCGTATGATTTTAATAAGACACTGTACGAAAATTTTGGAGAGACTTTATAACATAAGTCATGAAAACCGTTTTTCTGTATCATTCGGAATTTAAAATTTAGGAGCATTTTTCATTTGACTCATACATTGGAGAAGGTAAAACTAAACCTTAAAATTCCCCATATGTTTAATTAATTAAACACCACGCCATGAAGACGTGTTGGGGAGTGGATGTATAGCTCCACCATTCTTAACCCCGGCAATAGATGGAGATGAGTGGGCAGCTTCAAGTCATGATTGCATTGCCCCATGAGAAACAGCCCCCAGTTCCCATTTCGTAGGAGGCTGGGCGGCCCCCGAAGCCGCTCTGAACTCTGAATTCCCCTGCCGGGAATAGAACCCATACCGTCCAGTCCGTAGCCCGTCGCAATACCGACTGAACTATCCTGGTTCTCTCATGAAGCGAAGAAAACATCTTTAAAATAGCTGAAAAGGAGAACTGAGGTACCCAAATCTCTTGCCTTACAAAATTGTATTTGGGATAGTCCTGGTCTATAGATCTCTTAAAATATCAAACTTTCATTTAACATAGAAAATAGCAACTTACCAAATTATGAGCTTCATAATTTGTATCTATCAATCTCTCTATGGCTCTAAAGCCCTTGCGGACCTTGGCCGCTTTTTCAGTTTCTTAATCTGTACACAGTCGGTAGGATTACTTGGGCGGGGGACCAGTCCGTCGCAAGGCCGCTACCTACACATAGAACAACGTAAACATAAATAAACGCACACTGACATCCACGCCTCAAGTGGGATTCGAACCCACGATCCAAGTGTTTGAACGGGCAAAGACGATTCATGACTTAGACCGCTCGGCCACTGTGGTCGGCTCATAATTTATATACTTCATCTAATTTAATTAAGTAAAGGAAGATGAGATAGGTCGGACATGTAGAGCATATAGGGAAATCAGAAGCAAAAACAAAATTTGTATCGGAAAATCCAAAGTGAATAGATGACATGGGAGACGTAAATACAGTTTGGAAAATATTAATAAAATTGACTTTAGAGACACAAGACAAAACTAAAATTCATCAAAATAGTATTTAAAATTCGACCTCTACCTCAGAGAAACTACACTGCTTCTCCATTTCAAAGATCAATCTGTCAGTACAGTTAGTGAAATACGAGTAATTACATCTTATCCGAAAAATCATCCAAATCCCATAAATATATACAGTCAACAAAAAGCAGAGCTTTTAATATTAAATAGACTGATACATATAAAAACTACCGTGAATTAACCTTTTAAATTACAGTAATTAATTTTGTTTTTCTTCTTCTTTTTCTGATACGGAAACACAGATTAAGCCTGTCAACTCCCGGCTTTCGGAATGCTGTTTATAGACCTGTGGCAGGATTCCTTGTATGAGGGATCGGTCCTTTCAAAGGCCTCTGCCTCTACAAGAAATACAAACACAGTGAAAACGCGAACACACATATATATATGTCCCTATATCGGTTCGAACCCATGATACTAGTGTTCAGTCACCACAGTGTCTAGCGTCCGGGACACGCTACATCCCCAACGTTAGCACACCATCAGAGTAAACTGAGAGTCGTTTTAAAAACATTTAAAAGCTCTCTTCCTTTTTTAAATACTGGAAGAAAAAAAAAGAGCTCGTGTTAACATGACATTAGGGCTAAATGGCTGTCCGAATAGCCTCGTAGGTACATAAGGGAAGGGGGAAGTGCGTGCGTGACGTTGAAATCAAGAAGATTCATTAGGCTTTAAAAAATTCCCTCGCATCGAAGCGTGCGGAGTGTAACAAGTGGTTGCAGACACACACACAGATGTTATCCCCCTCTGCACGTTTTTATCTCCGCAGGAATTTCTACTGTGGGCTCCAACAGTGGGGAATAAAAAACACTTTAGCGTATAAAATGTTGAATCTTTGAAGCCTCTAATTAACCTATATAATGTTTTAATAAAATACACTCTTACCTCACAGAAAACACATTCTACCTCTTTTACAAAGACCAATCGAACAATGATGTTCACGAAAATAATCGCTGTCCCTTCTGAGAGCCCTAAAAGTAAAGGTAAATCTAAGCACAATAGACCACTGTAGGTCGCGGTGCAAGTCCCGAGAAGGCCCACCCCTTATACATTCATACATTCAAAGGTAAAGCTATCCCTGTAACAGGCTATGGAGGCCCATAGGGTTGTGAGACATCGAGGCTCCCACATAACAGTCGTCTCACAGATGGCAGTGAAACTGTCAGCCTTACGTGCCGGCCCCTCTTCATCCCCAGGAAGTTTCCTGGTACTAAATTCTGTTAGAGGTGAAGTCGACCCCAGGGCCATAGTGCCGCTGGAAGGATTAGGTCAATTAAAACATCTAATTACCTCATCGGGAATTGAACCCACGACCTTCCGTCTAGTAGCATAGTGCCTCAACCAAATGCGCTACCGCGAGCCCCTTCTGAGAGCCAAACCAAGACAATAAATAAAGAAAGTATTAACAGGACTAACCTCTAACCTAGTGCATTTAACGTTTCCGAAATTTAAGATCGCCGGTTTTAAACTTACTTGAAAATTCATTGCAAAATTTGATAGCTTTGTCTGCAACACTTTACCATATGAATCTAAGGGAAGATATTAGAATGATTTATTTCTTAACCTCATAACAATATCGCCAGAAAATTTGGAGTGAAGAGTAAAACTTGACGCTACCTGTAACCGACCGTGGAGGACCATAGGGTTGTGAGATGTTGAGGCTCCCACGTTTTCTCTAGATAATGGGCTCACAGATGGCGGCGAAAGTGTCAGCCTTACGCGCCGGCCGTCCTTTACCCCGAGGAAGATTACTGGTACCCAATTCTGTTAGAGACTGAGTCGATCCCAGGGCCATAATAAGGCTGGACGGAATAGGTCAATTGAAAAATCCAGTGACCTCATCGTGAATCGAGCCCGCAACATCCCGGCTTTCAGTATAGTGCCTCAACCAACTACGATACCGCGTGCCCACCAGAGTTAGAGTAACCACCATGGAAACATTTTCTGTTATCGTCAAATAATAATTTTCCCTAATATACGAGTATTTTACATGATTTTGAAAGCTGTGTCCTCGTATGAATTTTCAGTTCCTGTTTCGCGGATCCCTAGTTGTCATTGCAGATCCTAATGCTGCTGCGATGTGACACCACTGCATGTTATTGCTGGAGGCTTCCAGTGTAAACCTATTGTTTATGTCTGATGACCGATATGGGGATACATGGGCAGACATACGAAACTGAACAGTGCTTCTGTGAATATAGAACGATACTCATCGCGAAAAGGAATTAATTCAATGTTGCAGGCTCTTTCTTGGGGTAGTAGTAGTAGTTGAGCTGGGATAGATATTCCCCTCCTTATATGGAACCCTGAAGCTCAGGAATTTTGTACTCTTACGTATGATGCTAAGGAGGACACGCGGTAGAGTAGTTTGTTGAGGCACTCTGCTACAAGCCGGAAGGTCGTGGGTTCAATTCCTGTTGAGGTAATCCGATTTTTCAATTGACCTAATCTTGATGTGTATTTGTACCAACCGTCTTACAGTGCACATAGTTTCACCTTTCCCTTCACCACATGTTTCGGCACTAATGTGCCATCTTCAGATGTAGTTTTATTTACGTCAAACCATTGCACTGTATGCCATCATATCTTCTTGATAAAATGTGCACTGTAAGACGGTTGGTACAAATACACATCATGAACGTGAATCAGTGCAACAGGAAGCTAAAATATAACATGACTTAATCTTTCCAGCCCACTATGGTCCTGTGATAGAAGCAGCCTCTAACAGAAATGAGTACCAGGAATCTTTCTATGGGTAAGAGCTGCCGGGGCATAAGGCTGGCAATTTCACTGCCATCTGTGAGCCGATTGTGTGGATAATGTGGGGCCCTCGACGTCTCACAATCCTATGGGCCTTCATGGCCTATTACAGGGATAACTTGACCTTATTTTTACTTACATATGATGCGTCAGCTGAATCCAGTAAACGCCCTCATATCCTATTCTTTTAACTTTTTTTTTTTTAATATTATCCTCCCATACACATCTAGGTATCAAAGGTTTTCTCTTGCATTCAGATTTTCCGAATAAATTTGTGAACTGATTTATTATCTCTCCCATGCATGACACTTGCCCCATCCATAACATATTTCATGGTTTATTGATCCTTAAAATATTCGTATGTGTTAAAGAGTACTGAGGAAACACTGGATACCCCTCATAATTAATTTTATACTTTCTCATCCGTTTTCTAAAATAAGCCTGCAACTTTAAAACATAAAACCTAAAACTTTGCTGTTGTTAGTCTCACTTTCCCATATTTCGTAAGAAAGTGAAGGCTGAAGGTACCTATCGTCCAAATGTTTGTCCCGTAATAAATTTTGAAATAATTAATGGAAATTTAGGAACCTTGGTATTAACTTCATGCCACTGAACCCAAATCACACTGATATCTTAGAAAGTTGTGTTTAGTATGATTCCTATATATTCATTTATTCGTTCAGTCATTGCTGTCGAATGATTAGTGCACATATTTTGGGAAACACTTTCCGAATCCTGGATATCCTGCCTGAAGATTTCTCTCATTATCCTCAGTCTCTCCAAAAAGAAGAAAAGTCTGAGGTTACATGCTGAAATAGGCTGCGACATCCTCCCACCGTTTCTAATACATCTTTCACTTTTCAACACTGCAGAACATAACCAAGAGAACATGGACAAACCAATAACAAGAAACGCGTGGATAAATAATATTGTCGCGTAGTATGTGTGACTATAGACTGTGCTTTGATTGATGAATGGATTTATTGACCACTTATAGACTCAACTTGGAACTACAAGCAATTACAGTGCCACCGCTAATCTACACAATTCAAAAATCGCCACACCGCCCTCTAAATCTTGTCCGTCCAGCCTTCTGTGTCTTCACCAGCCGTTCCCTGGAAAATGTTTCTAACAGTGGAGATTCTCTAGCTTCGCGCGCTCACGCCATTGCCGGCTGGCCACCGTCTCATAACTGAACTGGTGCTCCAAAATATCCTAGTGAGCACGGACTATGTAGAAAACACGCCGTTACCATTATTATAATCCTAATTTTGAATTATTAAGTATCTGCTGCCTAGCGACGGGGACTTGTTTACAGAGCCTTTGTCTAGAAACTATCGTTTTTATGGAGTCACAGCTTAACAGCGTGTCTATACGCCACAATATTTATGTTTTTGTAAGGAAGTTATATTCTTGAAAATTATGAAGATTTATATAATATATCTGGACATGTTTAAAATGCTTTTATTTCGAGGTTAGGGTGGACAAAGAGGTTACAGGCGTAAAATGGACATTATCGCTTATTTTAAGACAAATTTAGTCCAGAATGTTGATCGCAAGAAAAAAGGATAACCATAAAACTCTTGGGTCGAAACAGCTGATCTCCGACCAAAGACACGAACCTAATACCTCACTATTAAGAGTGACGTATGAGGGGATCTCGTGAGTTCTTTGCGGCCCGTAGAGAGAACATTTAGAAGGCGTGCGCTGAATTCTCTGCAGACTACCTTAAACTATGCATAATCATAGTCGATTATATAATAAAAATATCTGATTCCCACATAAAATCGTATTAGAAAGCATTTCCGAGACGTTTGATGCGGAATCCTGAAATTTATCGCATGTAAATTTTCTTTCGCTAAAAATGTTTGTGGTGGTTTGCAAATAACCACACGAATTCATAAGTTTCTACCGTTAGTGGTAAAGAGAATTCCTACAGCCCTAGGGTAACATCTGAACCGAGGGAGAGGAAGATAGAACCGTTCCAAATAAATTAAAGCTTGACCAGTGACCGAAAAACCCACAGTGATGAAATATGTACCCTCCTTTCTCCCATAGCTATCTCCCTCCCCCCGAACCTACCACCACTGGTGGAACCAAAGACCTGTGGTTTAAATCGAATTACCTCACATCTACTGTCCTTCTGTGGCTATCCAAGGACAAAGATTGTGATTATTTTAGCATTACAACCAATTTTCAAAATAGGTTCTCGGTATAATCACCAAAAAACAAAATGAAATGGGAGAACGAATTGTTTTCTGGGGCTATAAATCTCAGACCTCAAGCAACAATTCAGCCACCACCGCAAGCACAAGTATGAAACATGCTCTGCCTTGCGTCCTAAATGTCGAGGATAGAAAGTTATATTTTGTGTGTGTGTGTGTGTGAAAGGAGATGTTGACTTCAAACTGGAAAATGAACAGATGTAAAACGAGTAATCAGGAAATAAATTGTTCCATTTAAGTTCTTTTGGCTTGGTTAAGGGAAACATAACCTCCAAATTTAAGGGAATAACACAAATTAGTGATGTTTACAAATAAATTGATCAGGAGAAAATTTGTGCCTAAAAATTGGGAGGGGGAAAAATTATAAGATTTGGTGTTGTCACAAGGATAGTGATGAAGATTAAAGCCGTGTACTTCATTGGAAGTCAACCGATATTTGGTAGAAGCATGTCGCCTCCATCTTCAGTGTTGAAGATAAGTTAGCAAGAACTAGCATGAAGCTGGCAGCAAAGGAGAATTGATTGATATGTTGCTCTGAAAAGTCGATTGACTTTCAACGGACTACAGTGCATTACATCTCAGAAGACAGAGCTCTTCAAAAGGAATGATGGAAGAAACCACATCAATGAGAAAGAAACATATGGGTGTGTCTTGCATCCTGTAAGAGGGAGCTGAGAATTCCGGTAGAAAAGTTTCTCGAGAAAAGACCACTTCGAAGACATAGCAGTAGATAGAAATACATGCCTGATATTAAAACCGGTGTTAGGTATGTGGGTTTTGAAATATAAAGTGGATTGAATCGGTTACTGTTAGGACCTGATAGAAGGATTTTGTATTCACGGTGAAGAACTTTGGATACTACAAACATCAGGATGTTTGTACCAGTTGGATATAAACTCTAAAATGACGACTAATTCTAGAAAGGAATCAGTCAATACAGTGTCGTTAAACAGCCTGTAAATCTGTCAGTAACTTGGTTTGCTACGTCATCCTATCAACTTCCTCCTAAAAAAAAATCCGTGGTTTCAGTCCGCAAGCACATTATACCGACCGAGCGACCGCCTTTTGTCGGCAAAGTTAGTGCCAACTTTAGCGGATAGAGCGTGTCGCATGGTCAGCGCAACGAATCCCCACGGCCGTTAATTTCGGTTTTCTAGACCGGAGCCGCTATTTCATTGAAACAGCTCCTCAATTATCCTCACGAGTCTGAGTGGACCCCGGTCCAGACCCACTACTTCTCAGAAAATCTGTTAGCGCCTGGAATCGAACCTGGGACCTCTGGATCTGTAGCCAGGAACTCTGACCACTAGACCACAGAGGCGGTCCAACTTCCTCCTCACTCGGATAAATTCCCCTACCCCGCCATTTAACACACTGTCCCTCCTCTTCCTACCTCTCCACGCAATTTACCTTCTATCGGTGTAGTGCGGTACTGCCTACATTTTATATATGCAGGCAGTACGTGGTCTTGTTTTCAGAATCAAATTGTGAAATACCTCCCATCCTCCCTCCCCCAACCCATCTAGATCATACATGGGAGCAATTCCTTTCTGTTCAATGGTCCCTGCACGCAAGCACGATCATTAGAATGGATGGCTCCACTCCCACCCCTTCTGCATCCCTTATCCACCTTAAACGAAGCGTGAGAAGAGATCGAAATACCAGCATCAGAATTTCTCGGTCTAGAAAGTACAAAACTATGCCCATAACTCGGGCCCATCTCTTCGATATATGGATCCTGAAGGTGTTCTTTGGTCAATGGGGTGTGTACGGCCTTAATTGATACTTCGAGTGGAGGAAGTGTCCAAGTGTCTTCAAGGGGTGTCATAAACAAGAATGATTAAGTTAGCAATGATTTCAGGATATTTTCACAAACAGTAAAAAATACGGTAATTAATTTCGATTTATAAATTTATTCTTCAAGTGTCTTCAAGGTCGACCGCCTCTGTGATCAAGTGGTCAGAGTTCCTGCCTATAGATCCAGAGGTCCTGGTTCGATTCCCGGCGCTAGCAGATTTTCTGAGATATAATGGGTCTGGAACGGGGTCCACTCAGCCCCGTGAGGATAATTGTGGAGCTACTTCAAGAAAATAGCGGTTCCGGTCTAGAAAATCGAAATTAACGACCATGGGAGTTCGTTACCCTGACCACGCCACATCCTCTGTCTGCTAAAGTTCGTTATGAAACTTGTCCGTTAAGTTGGCACTAACTTCGCAAAGAAGCGGCAGTCGCTCGGTAGGTATAGTTCGCTTCCGAACGACAACCACGGAGTTTTTTTTAAGTGTCTTCTATGTCACAATACATTATACCGCCCCCATACTACGATAGCAGTTTCGAATCCTACTCGAGACATACACGTCTTTGTGTCCGCAATTTTCAATGCTGTGTTGTTCTGCAGAGGCAGAAGACTTGCAATGGGCCGATCCCTCGTCCATGGAGTCGTAAGGAATGTGCAGAGCGTTACTAGCTCTGATTTCTGAATGAGAAAAGTCTGAAGACTGCATCCGTGAAAACTGATGAATTGGTTTTGTTTCTATTTTCTTTAATTTGTTCTTCCGAGGGCCGAGATAGTACAGCAAAAAAGAAATATCCAGGAAAATGAATTGTGAATTTAATACTTCCACAGCTTTATCACTGATGAGTATCCCCCCTTATCGATTTAATAGGAAGCGGTCTACCCCTAGAAATTGTCTGACCGTGATGGTGAAAGAAAACTTCATGTTTTGCCGGGAATTGAGCATCGGACTTCCGGGTTGGACGACCAGACTGGATCTGTGGGAAATACGACTTTCTATTTAATTTCTATCGGGAGATCCTTGTAAGAATAGGTAGGTAAGAATATGTACATAACGGCGTTAGAAATTTTGGGCTCGTAAGCAGACAAATGCAGTTCAAATTTCTCCATTTCCCTTCCTCTTTTCTTCCGTCTAACAAATGAGAACCTTTTGAATGTGGATCGGCTCCCATGTTAAGCTCGAGGCAGTCGTCGTCTTTAGTATCGTCCAAATGTGCCATCTGCAACTCAGATCATAACTTCTCCCTTGCCAAGCCAGTACAGGCAAGGAAGTTCAAATTCCGCACTGGGAAGCAAAATCCTTGAGAGCAACAAGCGATCTAGAATTTTTAAGCTGTGAAAAATCCAAGCCTGTGTCTATGATATACTGGACATTCAATCAAGCAAGGAACTTCCAAAAACCATTGACCGGGCCAAATATTCCTCACGAATTGCTGTTGTAATTGTAATGGCGGCGCTTATCAGCGCTAATGACTCATTCTGCTATCAACAGTTACAGCAACAATCTGTGAGGAATGTTGGGTCGGGCCAGCGGTGTTGCGAAATTTCCTCCTTAACTGAACGCACTGTATTTACCATTTAATAAAAGGAAAAAAAAAGAACAGATTTTAGTCTGTTCACAATTCTACTTCTCTTAAATAAAGAAAAACTGATGGAATTTTAAAATTCATAATGGAGAAAAATTGTAACACATCATAAATTGAACACATTAATACAATATATATAAATGTTTCAGAGCACATAGATATATCTGTATATATCATAAAGGGAAGTTCAGAATGCATTGCTGATAACAAGGATGTACAGCTTTGGGTTATCACTTATAGGGCCCAGTGTTCAAAATAAATTATGCATCAACAGGTTCTTAAAAATGTAAAACAAGTGTTTCTAATCGTAACTTAAGGTAAAAAATTATATAAAGGAATATGAAAATGATCAGGTTCTGTCGAATGTATCACAGGTCGAATTTAAAACTAATTAATATAAAATAAAACATTGAATAATGTAGAGAAATCTATGAAAATTGACGAAAAATATTAACGTACCAAATGATACGTTGAATAATATCATTTTCGAAAAATTCAGAATTCAAACATTTTAGGATATTTTATACCAGACAACAAAATTCAAGCCGGAGAATAAACTAAAATCTGCAACAAAAGTATAGGTGTTATGACGAGCGATTTCAGCAAAGAAAACACTGTAAAAATAAAATACATAACATCACATTAAAAATAAAATAGAATAACATAATACATAACATAACATAACATAACAATACATAACATCACATTAAAGATAACATAAGAAAAGGATACATCGAAATACTGGAAGCACAACAAATAGGATTTCTACTATCAATACTGGGAATTGCAGGACTAGATCACCAGTAAATTACAGACATCAGAAAATAAATTATATATTTCAAAGAGCCCGATGTGATTGAAATTAAAGATTATATTAAGCAAGATGTACAAACTGGCAAAGGGCCTGGACAACGCCTGTCTGGCAACAGTTTCAAGGCGGAAGACTCTGAGCTCTGTTATGAGAGACCATGAAATCCCAGAGGGACTGTAGTGCCTGAAATATTAATCTGTTGCGTAACGAAACATGAAGAATAACATGAACATTGTGTGTGCTTACAGTTGCATGGTACGTACATACACATACACATAATACAGTCCCTGCATAAGGCTGTATAATTCTCCGTGCCTACTTCTGTGTGCAGCTGCGTGGAAGCTTGTGAGTTTGGCTGTTGTAGGGGACTCATTTGACATGAGTTCTAGCTTTGGTTACCCCACAGGACAATGCGAAGAAGTGATGGGGCGACGTAATGTTTGATTAGCGAACTAATGGCAGGATGGAATGTCAATGAGCACTAAGCCCTGTACACGGAATTCCTTACTAATAGTATAAAAATACTGGAATGTTCCTAAATTATCTGTCACATGGGAATTTCGACCTTATCGGATATAAGGTTCCTGATTTCTGAAGTCATTCCGGTCCCGTAACCCATATTTTGCCTCTAATGTTGAATTGTCAAATGATTTGGAATAGAGTACAATTAATATTATAAATTCGTGGATAGCTCAGTTAGTGTAGTGACTACTACATAATAAACTTATTTTTCCTTGCTCATCTTTCTTAACCGCTCACCTCCATCTAGTGCCTAGGTCAAGAATGCGTGGATCCACACCCAACTAATTCACCATGAGGACAACTTTACGTTTTCTTTTTAACTTTCACTCATTCACTCACTCATGGAGCTGAGCCCTTTATTGAGAAGCCGCCAACTGTGCAGCTACTCAAGAATTTCCAAGCATTTTATGGAACCCGAAGTTTCATTTCCATGCTCACAAGAGCCTTCCACTGGTCCCTATCCTGAGCCAGATCAATCCAATCCATTCCAACCTCTCTCTCTCTAAGATCTATTCTAATATTGTCCACCCACCTACGCCTTTGATTTCCCAGTCGTCTCTTTCCTTCTGGCTTTTCCACCAATAACCTATATGCATTCTTCTTCTCCTGACGCATGCTACATGTCCTGCCCATCTAATCCTACTTGACTTGACCATTCTAATTATACTGGGAGAAGAGTACAAGTTATGAAGCTCCTCATTATGCAGTTTTCTCCAACTTCCTGTCACTTCATCCCTCTTCGGTCGAAATATTCTCCCCAACACCCTGTTCTCAAACATCCTCAGTCTATGTTCCTCCCTTAATGTCAGAGACCAAATGCTTTTAACTTTGTTATCATTATTTTCCTCATGGCCTTTTTTGTTCTGCCTTTTCTCACACTCTTTCTTCTCCAGCAACTTATGTTTCATTCTTGTGTCAAAAATAAAAGAATAATAAATATTTTCTACTTCATCTTCTCCCTTTTATTCCACTCCTGCTCTAGCTCCTTTTTCAGGTAGGAACGGTTTAGAATTCCTGGCTTCTATGATGACGTGAAACAACTTACGGTTTTCAACGGTACAATTTAGTCCATCCTGAGATTGACAGTGATGACGCTGTTCAAGCGATGAACAAAACCGTCAACAGAAATCATCAATAGAGTGGCTGTAGGTTAGTGTCCTTGCGATATTTTCTCACCTGCGTGAATTATGTAACGTTTAATAATGGGATGATTTCTTAAAGAAAAATAGAAGTAAATGCTGAAAAGATCGGTATACCCCATTTTGAGATCCTATACAGCATCTTACACAGGGATACTCAGAGAAACCATAGTCGTGAACCCCGGTCGCGGGCCGAGGTACGAACACACATCTTCCCAAGTATGAAGTAGAAATGCTAAACTCTCAGTAGCGCAATAACAAGAATTCGGATGTACAGAGACCAGAATTATTACTGCATTTGGCGGATATACGTTCCTCGTTTATTTATATTTATTTGTAGTTTATTTAGGGGCACGCGATAGCGTAGTTGGTTGATGGGCTATGCTACAAGCCGGAAGGTCGCGGGTTCAAGTCCCGATGAGGTCATTGGATTTTTTTCAATTGACCTAATCCTTCCAGCCGCAATATGGCCCTGAGGTTCACTCATCCTCTAACAGAAATGGGTACCAGGGATTAATTAAATAATTTTCTTATGGAGTAAAGCACGGCCGACGCATAAGGCTGACCACCTTACCGCCATCTTTGAGCCGATTGTCTAGATAATGTGGGACCCTCAACGTCTTACAACTCTATGGGCTCCACGGCCTGGTACAGGGATAGCTTTACTTTTTTTATAGTTTATTTAACTAAGCTGCCTATATTTACAGCTCATAAGGTGAGATATGTAGTTTAGTGATGTTGGTAATGCAAATCAAATACTAATTACAGTTACGTAAATTTTATAAACGAAGGCACCAAAGTAACACTACAATTATTTCAATTTATGGATTCAATATACATTACAGAAGATTACTTAATATAAGTTATATAAATATAATATCTACTTCGGTATATAACACGTAATTCAGTTTCCTCAAAGTATTAATAACATCAGTGAAGAGAATTAATTGGATTTAGAAAACAGCAAACGAGCTCTGGGAAGTTAATGAAGCCTCCGCCAGGTAGAGCTGAAGTCTGTTATTCTTGATAGGAAAAAAAAAGGAAAGCTTTATAACAATCGAGAAACGTCAGAACGCATTAAAACGAAGTAATTAAAACGGATAAGGTAGCTGAGGCGAGATGTAATTAAACGACGGAACGGAATAACAGCGAAAGAAGATTGAATTCTGAAGCGAGATAGCGGACAGATCCAGAATAACAGCACTCTCACAAATTCTGTGAAACTCAAAGCATGACTGTGCTAAAGACAAATTTCTGGAGACTGTAACCTGTAAGTAAATAAAATGTGAAATTAATACATGTATTTCTGGAAAGAGCTTAATTCTCATTCTCCTGTTCAGAAGGTACAGGGGCTGTTGGATGAGGAGTGTGACGAGAAAAGCGGGCAAACAAATTTGCAGCCTGCCTGAGTTGGAAGCCGAAGGGAATGCTGGGACATTGATGCTGCTGTGATTCTCATGGCTACAGAGTGAGGAAGAAAAGGAGTGGAAGAAAACAATCATGGTAGGGAGTGATTATCAGGCAGGAATTCCTTAAGGTATCTGTAAATACGTGAACGGAGAAGTTCATGGAGGTAGGCCTAGGCCCACTGGGGCTGTAGTGCCAAGGAAAAAAATTGTAAATACGATGAAGCCCTGCCTTATGAAAATGTAGATAAGTTGTGTAACTCTAATTGTCTGTCTGAAACGGATGTGGAGGACTTCCTCGTGACAGCGTAGGAACCATTTGTGAAGGATGAGCAGGGGTAAGTGCTATACCTACTGGGACTCACACGAAATGTGATGAGAAAGTCTTCTTCTTACTTCAATGTAGTTATAATATTAAAAGAGCATTGAGAAGATGTAGTATATATGTTTTGTCTCTAACTGACACCATGAACCTGTCGTGTGAGGAAGAATGTAGAAATTTTGAGAATGGCAATTATGATAAAGATTTTCGGCTTATCCAGAAAAGAAGGTGAGAACACGATTAATCGGTAAGTTGATTCAGTTCTACTACCTATGGAAGAAAACAGAGAGGCATGACTTCTTTGCCAACAGGGCAAGATTAAAGTACACTCTAGGTCCAGGAGGCACAGATTTTATGCATAGGTTCCTCGATGGGCGAGAAAATGAAGCTGTTACTCTTAGAGACAGGAGTTCTTTCCCCAATATTCACTGCCTTCTTTATGGGGATGGGAAACGTCACAGAGTGCAATAATGCCACAGGAGAAACAAGGAATCACCCATCATCCGTGTCCTATACTGGAGATCCATTAAGTGGTTTGGCAGATCATCCTAATAAAGAGATAGAGACAAGAGAATTGGAAAACAAAGGCGTACAGCGGAGTGCAACAGAATCAGGGTTTAGTTATCGGTAGGAGATAGCCACGGGGAGTTCGTAACTGAAGAACAATTAGAAACAGACCTGTGAAGACTTGACGTGTGATTTGAAGACTTTAGTGGAGTGATATCTGGACAGTGACTCTTATAGTTCCTGTGTTAAAATCCGTTGCCCGAAAACGGATAGCGAAAGCATTGTCAAGGAATAGCCATTGTTGAAACCTGATAACCAGCAACGACTAGTGAAAGCAGTTAGAAGACTATTTTTGGTGTTGTAGTTACTGATATCTTTAAAGAGCTCTAGTGGAACTGACAGGGATGTCCAATAACTGAGGTCACCTCTTTCTAAGGGACCCATCAGAGTAGGTGTCTCCCTCCTCCCACCTGAAACGTTGTATTTTCCGAGTTCTAGAATACCGGACGAACGATAAAGTCCAAAAATCCAAATATTTTGTGTATGGAGGAAGATCATCTTGGTTCTCATCCCACAAATAAGTGGGAGATGAGTGGTCGAATAGACGTTTTGGCCCTTTCAATCCATCTGACTTGTTTAAACTGTAGACAAGTAGACAGTTTAGCGAAGAAATTTGACATTTCACTGCATACAGAACTCAAGGAAATTACGTCTAGACCCTCACAACTCGATGTTAAATATCCACCCGTTAAATATTATCATTTTTCTTTCTTTATATCTGAACACCTTAGGTCATTTATCCTCTGAAGAAGCTATTTACTCTGGCAACTAATTAAGGCGTTGTCTCCCACCTCACAAAACAACAGAACGTCTATATTTGTTACTATAGCAACAACTTGAGTCCTATAAGGAGGTTATAAATGAAGGCTGGCGTGAGTTGGTTTCGATTTGAAAATGGAATCGTATTATTTTGAAGGTGACGCCTCTTCAGTTCGCCATCTCTTTCTGGGGGCGCTTATGTATTCGCATCCAATTTCAGACAATCTACCCACCAAACACCCCTTTCCACCCTCCCGCACGGAGCTGCCTCTTTCATTAAAACACAGGGCTAAATTAAACCTTTACGAAGTTTACAGCATCTACAGAACTAATTATACAAAACTTTACAAATTATACGAAAGGCTGATGGGACCGAAATGGAAAAACTAAGAATGTGTGTGCTCCAGTACAAACACGGAGACTGTCAACTTCGCTTCCTCGAATGTTCCTCAGGCTGCAGTAACAAGTATATCTTGCAACCATCTCTTCGTTGATTTTTTGTTCCTAGCTGGAGCTCTCTTACAGAAGGTAAACAGACGAATACAAGGAGTAGTATTCTGCCTCAACAAGAAGTCCTGTGGGGGTGGGGGTGTAACTGCAGATTGCCTTCAAACGCCTAAGCCTGTAGAGTATAACTATTAAAATTTAAGTTAATAATTGTAAAATGTACTGAATAATTTTTGTAAATATATTCCAAGAATAGGCAGAGAACACATTTCCACTATCATAAATTTGCCATTTTGCCGAGCAGACATATTTTTATTTGTTAACATTAAAAGTAAGTAACATATAAAGCAGCAATGAATGTATGAGGGTTAGGCCTCCTTGGCCCTTGCACCGCGACTTACAGTGGTCTGTTGTGCTTTGTAAAGAAGCAATATATGGAGCAAGGAAAGAGATTGAAATAGGAAATATTAATATGATAGTAAGATCTAGAACAAATTGATAGGCTGAGCTCTTGAATATAGAGGCGAAGATAAGAGAAACATTCAGAATTTTGGTTGAAAAATCTCTTGGAAAATATAAAATTTAAAGATTGAGAAATAGATGGAAGGATAATATTAAGATAGGGAGGTAGGTTATAAGAATCAGAGTAAATAAAACTTGCTCAATTTTGTATAAAATTGCGGGTTTCACTATTAATGATTATGAATCTTCGGTTCTACTACATCAGTGATCAATGTTTGTTGGTTGGTTAGTCTGTTAGCTGGATGGTTGGTTAGTTAGTTACACAGCTACACCTAGGGATAAAAGCATATAACAATGGCACAAAAGATTATGTATGCATTAAGCATAAATGAGAATGGAATATAAAAATTAATTCCGATTTTCCTCTCCTTGTTATTCTACTACTACTACTACTACTACTACTGTTGCTGCTGCTACTACTACTTATTTCATTAAAATTAAGCACCGAAACCTATTTCAACCCAATATTAATTATGAAAGAAGGAGCCATGTTGTGCAAACATTGTGATTCCCTAGATGTCAGATCAGCCAGTCGTACGTTCCTGGCATTAAAACACAGCAATGGCTTGCAGAGAACAAATATTTCATTCACCCATGCCAACCTCATGGCATCTGACTTGCTAGTGCCAGTCGTGCGCGCTTCGCCCCTGCCCACCCCCCTCCAAAGGAACTGAATAGAATTAGAAGCTAATCAATAATTAAAATTAAGTCTAAGACGGTACATGACGTGCATTAGTGTTCAATACAGGGTAGTTACAATTAGAATCTATCAGCAGAAAGCACAGCATAACAATACAGAATTCCATAATTTCCTGCTTCACATAATAAAGATATTTTCTTTTTATCCCTTTTGCTTCTTTTAAATAGACTTATATTTTGTAACAATGGTTGTCATAAAACTTTGACACTCTCTTAATTTCCAACATAATCTACGATTCTAAATATAGATTTACCTGTTATCTTTTTTTTTTGTACATTGTATTTAAGAAAAATAAAATATCCTTCAATATTTTCTCTTCGAAATGGTTTTGTACTTTGTAATATTCGAAGAAATTAAATCATGCATATTTTAGAGTATAAGCTTTAGAGTAAATGCCGAAAAATTAAACTTGAATGTTGTATGTTGTATTACATTATGCATAATTGTTAGAATTTTATGAAATATATAATAACATATATCTGCTAATTTTAGTCATATTGAAATGCTAATTTTATTTTTGTATTTGTATCTATAATAGCGTTTTTATGTTACAGATATTAATGAATTCTGAAAATGTCATTATAATTAACAGATATATGGAAACAAGTTTAAAAATACTCGTAGATTATTAATTTTCATTTTATTTCTTCGTAGGTGGAAGCCATAAATGATAATTCACTGCCGAAATTTCAAACATGGAGCGTTTATGCTAGTGAAGTACTGCGGCATTTCGCTGAACTACATTTACAGCACAGCAACGCCATCTCACGAAGAAGCATGAAATTAAATGAAGTGGCTAAAATACGAGACAGATTTTTTTTTAATTTTGTACATAGCTGTAGTGATTTTATAACCTATCCCAAAAACATACATTCTCAGAGAAACCTCTACACTTCACAATATATAAAAAAGAGACCGTACCATATGCGGTAAGGAAAGATCTTAAAATACTGTTACCTGTTCCAATATCCTTTACAATTTCAGTTTTTAAGCAGAAGAAACATCGGTGACACGATCAACAAAGGAAGAGTGATGTTTGTTCACGAATTACCAAGTAAGTAGACATGAGCTATAATTTTTGTTTGTGGCACCGTGAATTACAATTAGACTTTTATGACTAATGCTACTAGAGAAATTTTTGTTGTTAGTGAATCCGAAGGCTTGCATCTTCATAAAAGTAATTACATGATTTTCTTTTCTTTTCTTGGCACTACAGCCCCAGTGGGCCTAGGCCTACCTCCATGAACTTTGACATGATTTTACATAAGCCTTATTTGTCAGTAACGGCAAGGTTTCCTCGTGAATTTTAAATACTTCAGGGCTAGAATCGAACTAATTTCCTATAAATTTCACGGTTATTTTTAATATATACAAAATAAATTTGCCTGTATTATTTAAGAACAGAATTTCGCACACATATTGATATAGTACAATTGTCATAATTCTATGAAATATGACCAGAATATCAAATATGCATGAAGTATTATTTTTTTTCTCAAAGCATGGTACAGCGATAACGGTGGTGACTTGCATTCTAGAGGTACTCAGTTTGAATGACGACCTGAACATCAGTTACCCCGAAGTTTGCTTGGTAAAATATAAAGCTCTAACATACGTAACTAACATGGATATCGCTGCAGTTCATTCGCCCTACTCGTCAGAGATTTCTCAGGTCCCAACACAAATCATAATTATAATGCAATGTGTGTTTCCATAAATACTGGAGAGAATTATGAATGACCAGTAAGGTCTGGCAAGGGTAATAAGAACAAGAATATAAAAATTATTTCTTTGTGGGTTTCGCTACGTCTTCTGGCGACGGCCTGTTTCTGCCGGAACATGTGAGGGTAAACGTTTGCATTCTTCTGTTAAGTTTATTAAAATTAANGCTATCTACACGCAGAACAACATAAACACAGAATAAACTTATACAGATGTCCATGGTTTCGGAGGGGTTCAATCCCACGACCCCAGTGTTCGAAGGGGGGAAGACGGTTCATGTCTAAGACAGCGCAGCCACTGCGATCGGCAATACGGAACATATCTGCACCTAAGTAGGACCAAACAACAGGAGAATGGAGAAAAATACTTAATGAGGAGAGTAATATGTGCTCTTCGCTAATTATTACTATGTTTATTGCAAGAAGGTAATTTCATATTTCATAGCCGGAACCAAAACCTTACCTCTCTCATTTGCAAATTTTAATTAAGGTAATAATATGAGTAATGATGCTAGGATCTTGTTAAATTTTGTAAAGGTTTGCGTTACAAACCTTAGTTAAGTGTAGCGAGTAATAGCTTTTGGGGAAAAGTTTGGGGAGTAAGATACATAGTATTTCCATGTTATGAACAACGTACCTCAATAAGAAAAGAATTTCAATACTTCGTGAATTTTAAAGGTGACAAAATTCCAGTCATATCTTATGGACTGAGAACAACAGTGTACGGCTTTTCAGTTATATGAAGAAATTTATTACTTGCCACAGAAATCAGGAAACTGAGCATGATTTTTTCTTTTTCCGAATTAAACTTAGCACTGAACGTTTAAGAACGGAGTTCTGGAGGCTAGTGAATAGGGTAAGGCGTTACGATCGGTTTGACATGTAGTATGGACAGGGTATCAAAATATAAATAGGATTTCTTTACTCCACGTCGTCCAGACGGGCTCTGGAGCCCACCCAACCTCCTAACCAAGGGGTACAGGGAGTTCTTTCCCATGGGATTCAATCGGCCGGGGCTTGAAGCTTACCACTCACTTCCAACTATTGCCGAGGTCAAGAAAGACGTGGATCTATATATCCAATCCCCCATACACCTTCATGCGTAGTGCTTAACTTTTTCTTATTACAAGAAGGATGTTGGAATGAGAAGGGCTTACAGCACATACACATGCGAGAGATGATAGAATGATATAAAATAGTAGTTAGAAAATTACAAGGAAACGGACCATATGGGAATCATAGAAGTATATGTGAGGTTAATATTAAATTCAAACGTATATACAAATTTGTAAGGATGTGGACAAGACTACACTGGACCAGGACAGAATATGATTACGGACGTTCATGATTCTCAATACAGAAATGATATTTCGTGTTTCGTAAAAATGGAAAATATCTCTACTAAGTGACCATTAACTGCAGTTTCTTATATAATAAATCTACATTCTTTTAATATGATTAATTAATTATCTTATTTTTAAAGGTAATAATCAACTTATATACATTTCAATAACCTCATTTCGGAACCTCGAATCCTGTTCCTTTAATTTTCTTATTCCTCATATACAAAAATTAGCAGAGGCAGTCATTAAGAAGAAAATATGTATCATTATCTACTGCACGTAACTCTTCAGCAGTTAATAGTTGCCTGCCTAATGAAGAATTTCCCCTAATATTATGGAACTCGAAGATATATTACCGTGCTGAAAATAACCCCCCAGTTGTCCCTATTCTGAGTCCAGTGAATCCACTCCATATCCGCTCATCCTATTTCTTTCAGATCATTTTTAATATTATCCACTCATCTACTCCACAATCTTGCAAGTGGTCACATTTATTCAGGTTCTATGAACGTAATTTTGTAAACATTTATTATCTCTCCCATGCATGATACATTTCCTCCCATATCATCTTCCATTAATAATCTTAATGATATTAGATGAGGCATAGAAGTTAGGAAGTTCCTCATTATGTAATTATTTCCAGCTTAACCTCAAACGTATTTTATAGGGTAAAGGCGCTATACTTCGGACAGACGCCTAATTTTCGATAGCATGATTTCTCAGGAACAGCAACACTGCTGTGCTGTATACAGATATAAAGTGCAGTGCAGCCTGTAAAAGGCAAGAGAATGGGTTTCCTGAAAGACCTAGTTCTGGGGGTATTTCACTTGAAAGCAGCCGAGTTTGAATTGTGTCTGTCAGTGGTTCCCTTCATGTAAGGAAATAGCTTGTTGTTAACTCCTGTTGAAATTAACTTGATAAAATTACACATATTCATGTAATTAACATTTTAAGATACGATTGTTTCTCCTTTATAAGAAGAAAATAAGATTTTGGAGGTACTGTAGACCTACAGTGTTCTTCTCTCGCTCCTTTCGCTTTCTCATAATTCTTTGTTATGAATATAATATTAAAAAGTGTTACTTATCTTCGTAGATACTTCCCATACAATTTATTGACTTTTATTTCGTTTTTGAATGTATACTACGTTTGAGATTATAATGCGTACTATTTCTCATACCAGACATTAATCTAGCTGAATACAAAAAAAGTACTAATGGTTCATGATTCTACGAGAAAAAAAGACATGGTTCCTACCTTAAGTATTCGAAACATAGCGCCTTTACCTTACATATAAAATACATAGGCCTATTTAAAGTAAAGTTATACTTAAATACGTTATCACAAATAACTACTTCAAATCAAAACAATTACAGAAATAAAATTCTGTATAAATAGATATGTTGTCAAGAAATGCTTTGAACCGAGAGCATCCTAGTTAGTCACCATTGCGTAATTCCGAATTCCACCACCAGGTAGCAACACATTCCAGCATAAGCCTTGAGCTATTATAGAGTAACAATTAGTGGAAAATAGGCATAAGTGTCAGAAAATTTTGATAATGATTGTTACTCACACTCCATATGCGTGCTGATGAAAAAGAACAGACGTGGGTAAAATATGTTTACACGCAAAATTAAAAATATTTCCATATTGAAAATACCAAATGAATTAGTGGTGGTTATTATGTAAAATTATATTCGAATGTGTTGAATCTCGTTTGAGTTTTGTAATTGTTTGGATTTGTGGTGTTTGTGCATAAACATTGCATGTAACGTGTCAAATATCAATGGGGTGATAAGAGTAAGGGGTTCATAATCACAAACACACTTTTTGCTCTCAGTGTAAAGTACAAAATTTTGCTTTTCATATTCACATCATTCGATTTCAGATATCTGAAAGGAATCCCTTTCTATCCCCTTCTCATGCTTCTCCCACTTTGGATTTCTCAGTTTCATGATCATTTTTACAGACGATAGGTCTCCTTGGACGGGTGATCAGCTCGTCGCAAGGCCTCTACCTAAACACAGGACAACACAAACGCAGAATAAACGCATACACACACCAAATATCCATGCCTTGTATGGGATTCGAACCCACGATCCCGGCTTCCGAGCGAGCGAAGACAGTTCATACCTTAGGCCGATCAACTACCGTGACAGGCACGCACTTTTAAGTTAAGTTGTGTCTCCTCTGCAGACATTAGCATCGAAAACTACCGGAGAACGATAATAAATATTGAGTAGAGTATGGAAGTAGGTGGTCGGAGCTTACATCCAAATTCTCTTCCGCTACTCGCTACAGAAGCTAAGGAAATCTACAAATATTTCAGTCCGGATATAATGCAAGAGTCTACCAGTCCCCTTCGAAACATTTTCCAGTTCACTGTACGTAGGTACCCCACACTAAGTAACCAAAGCATTTAATGCGGCATTGTTAAATAGCTTGCAAACCAATTGGCCCTATTTGACAAGCAGTCACGCTTCAGTGGCTACACTGTGTAAAGTTCAGATAAAATTAGGCTGCCAATAAACTATGCCCCTGTGGATAAGACCCTTGACATGTGTATGGGGGCAATAACAGAGCATGGCTGACAGAAAACTTGTGCTCTACAAGCGAAAAGCTACGAACTAAATGCATCAGATAATGTGTGGGCATTGCTGTATTAAACCTAAATAAATGTTTAAGCTCATTTCAGAAAAGTAAAAATAGGTTTAACTCGGTTTGGAATTCCGGTTCGCAGAACGTAAACTCAGTTCTCCCTGGAGACAATATGAACTTCGGTTAAAGCATGAGTGACTCTTGTCGACATAAGACTGAAGAAAACTAAGACTAAAGATACCTTACTGTGTACTAAGGTACATACTTCTTGATCCGGAGAATAACTATCAAATGCTGAAGGCAGACCTTGTGACAGGGATAAATAAGTAAGCCAAGTAATATAAGCTTGAGTATACAGAGTGTTACTGAAAAGTGCAGACAAATTTGGAACACCGAGTTCCACATACCAAAGCATTAAAATTTGTCCGTATCACCACGTGTCCGGAAACACTTAATTTGCTAGTTCTATCTGAAAGAATATTGTGTGGACGTCAGCAGCGGTTCAGTACTAATATGAGGGCAGGGATTGTTGGTGATTATTTCGTAAGCCCGCATCGGCCACATTGGCTTACAGATAAGCATTACTGAATATTTCCTATAGGATTCTAACGATGGTGTATAACACACATAGAGATATTGGGTTTTCGGACTTTATCCATCGTTTTTAATATAACTAATAAAAACACGACGTTTCGGAAACTGGATCTGTTTCCGTCCTCAGGTGAGGGAAATCACCTATTCTGTTGGGTCCCTTAGAAAGAGCTAGCCTCAAACACTGTGTCCAGGTCTGTCAACTGAGGATGGAAAGAGATCCAGTTTCCGAAACGTCGTGTTTTATTAGTTATCTTAAGAACCAGGACGATGGATAAAGTCCGAAAACCCAATATCTCTGAATATTTCCTCTTACATGATCTACCAAAGCTATAGGAACATGTACCACTAGCAGTTAGGGCACATATGTGATACGGCATCCATGTTGGTGCTCCGCTACATTTTAGCCGTGCTGTGCGAGATTTTCTCAGTACCTATCATGAAAGATAAATATGTAGAGGAGGACCCACTGCATGGCCCCCACGATCACCAGTTTTGAATCTTCTGGATTTTTACCTCTGGGGACACCTAAAAGCCCTTGTGTATGCAGCTCCTCTTGACAAGGAAGAGACTTCACCGTCGCATTTTGGATGCCTATCAGACTACCCGCAACTATATCGGCATTTTTGAACGGATGAGCCGGTCCGTGATGAGACTTGTCGAGGCGTGCATTGAATCTTACGGAGGACAATTCGAACATTTATTATAAACATACTCTTTTAACTATAATTCATAAATTAAATGTTTCTGGGCCTATGTTTTTATAGATAGTTTTCTTGTTTTGGTATGTGGAAATATTGCCCAAATTTTTCTACGCTTTCCAGTTACATCCCGTATACATGATAAGGTCACAATTAGTTCAGTAATAGAACCTTTTGCTGACATTTTACAAAAAAGAAATAAAATAAAATAACAGAAATTTCAAAGCAGAAAATAATCTGGTTTCTAAAGCGTACAGCATCTCATTCAATGTGCTCTATGCTCAAATAAGCATATACTATATCTGTGTATTATGTCAGAACTAACTACTTGACGGCTTTAGTTGAAATTACGTTGATATGGTCCGTATAAAACGTTTAAAGGAACTTCAGTTTGGTTCGTGGTTCAAATATAATTCTCACATCAAATTGAAATCGAAATTCCCCCCCCAAAAAAATACTCATTGTACAAAATCTTTATACATAACATACCACATATATTGTATCTTACTAATACTTACATCTATGTTTGAGGCATTTACAGAGTGGGTTATTACTTAGAAAAATAAAAGGAGATACATTTTTTTTATAGTGTGAATAGCTCCGTAAATGTAGACGAGTATCTCATATCTAACGGAAAGTACTTTAGAAGATCAATTATTTTTCCTCCTATTGTTGGAGAAAATATGTCTTCAGCTGTGAAAGAAATTTGTCTCTCAATTTGCTGAAGAAAATGTCTAAGATCGTGGAAGCGTTACAGCTTCTTGGAAAGGAGATGACAGTGAGGAGGCTCAAGAGGCTCAAGCCATTTGATTTAGTGTCATGTAAGTGCGCATTAGTGAAAATACTGAGATGCAGACTCCAGCCGCTTTAACTAGTGCGACAACAATGTGCTCAAGGCACCAGATTCTGGGACACACCGGTAGGCTCAAACGTGTGTTTATGGTAGTAGTAGTTTAAGGCAGAAGAGAAATGCTCGCTAGTCTCAGACTAGTTGCATTCTTAGAACGCAAAAGAAAGGCTAAGCTTTGAGTATTTCGGTGTTTCTCCTTTAGGAACTGGAAGCTGTGCACGTGTTGATAACAGTTCTGACTTGTGTTCAGGAGGTGCTCTCTTCGAATCTTGTCTCGTCTTCAGACTTTAAGATCGACGATATGTTAATGTGTTAAGCGTTTGGGGCTATCGCTTACCTTGGAGCGTGTGAGTAGATGAGTTTCGAATAATAGTGGAACGATGACTAACAAAATAAAAATCAAATAGATTCGAAGAAAACGACAGTTCGAGTGTAATTTTCTCCACAACCAATTTCAGAAGTAGTCAACACAGATTGAACTTGAGCTTACGCCGTCAAAATCCACCGTCTAACCGGCAGAGCTATGGGATAGCCTGAAACAATTTTACTAACTGTACAAATTATTTGATTTTTAATTTTCCATGCTTCTTTTATTTAAAAAATTATACTTCTGATAACTAATTTCCATGGCAACGTGAAAAGTCTGTTATTTAGAAGTCGGAAGAGCTGCAGAAAGATGATAGCACACTTTCTTACACTGATCTTTTAATAAACTAAATAGGTACCAAAAGAACAGTTCTTCTAAACGAGATACCTTTTACAAACATGGAAGAAATTAACAATGGCCTATTTTCTCTGCACCTTCACGACTGCAATTGCAAGAAGTTGTCCTTCAGATGTACAAGTGGATAACGCGGAAGGAAGACACAATGGAGGAATGATAGACGAGAAATTTATATAAATGGAAACTATGAAAATAGAATAAATTCATATTTAATCTGTCATAGTGCTGGACATGTGCAATTTTGTTATTACGGCGCGTTTTATCCGATCAAGTGTTTGGAACAACTGACGCTGCCTTTCATATCGTCATATGTGCAATGAAAAAGGTTCGAATCCCGCTTGGCAACAACACAACTGCCTCCTCCCTCCTACTGTACTTGCAGCGCTATCGATCGCGCGTGTCACTCAGATAGACACCTCTCACATTCCAGCTGCAAAATACACAAATCGGCAGTTGATTTGTGTTCCTCTCAATCTTGCGTAAATCCATGCATGGTTCATCAAGGTTCAAATAATTCCATTCTTGTTTCATCTTAATATTTTATAGCTAAACTTTGTACATTAATCATTCATGTTCTATCACTAAAGCAAATAGAAGGTTCCATATTAACAGTAATAAACTTTTCTTTTGGTTAACAAGCAACAACGTAAAATGTCTATAGTATGGTGTTTGTTAATGACCTAAATTTACATTCCAGAGGTACCGGCTTCAAATCACGGAAACATTTTGCAGGCATTCTAACACAGGTTTCTCATGGTTTACACAATCTCGCCGAACGGATGCCGGAAGAAGTGGCACACATCTGAATACATATTCCAAATTCTCTTTTTTTTCACAATTTTCTCTTCCATTTGTACAGCAAAGTCCGTAGTAGAGTAAGCCGTAAGAAGAACAGAGCGGAAGAAATTGTTAACTTGGTTAATCAGTCACTAAAATTAATCGTTGGAAGAAAAGGTTTCGATTTCCGGGGTAGAGAATTGTAAGATTGAAGTTACAATTTATGTGATGACTCTTATGCAACAGAATTCTCAGTTATTTTAAATACATCACATCTTGGAATAGATGTCATATGAGCGAGAAAAAGATATAAATAACAGTTTGCATTTATTTACACAGGATGTGTCTCATGTACAAGACGTTTAAGTAGTCAGAACTCCTGAAACACAACTGAACGGATAGGAATAATAAAGTAATATAAGCTGAAAAGTGTAAGTAGCCGGTAATATATAATTATAGTTCCTGAACTGAAATTTATGAAAAAAACGGAAAAATGCACATGAATGAATCATAAAAGGATTGAGGACATGTTAAAAAATGTAAAGCGTATTTCATATTGCGAGCAGTTTCACAATGTAAAATCAATTGAATTCGGCATATCGACAGAAAGCAAAGAAATATCATCATCATCATCGGATTCATTAGATTTATGGATTAGGCCAAGTGTGTTCTGATTCGTCCTCTAAAACCGTGTGTTCTTTATACCATCTTAAATGTTTTTGCCTTATTTTTCGTCGTCTTTTTGGTTTGTATTTTAATATTTTCTAGGAATTCGTCTGCCTTCCGTTGGCAAAACGTGATATTTCCACTGTGATCTTGATTTCAGAGATTTATTATTTAAATTAAAAATGTTCAGCCCTTCAGTAATTTTAGTATTTCTTACTTGGTGCTTCTTTGTGTAACTTACTAAGCTTCACAACTTTTCATTTCTCCAACTCCAATTTTTCCTTACTGCTATTCTTTATAGCCCAAATTTTGGATCCATGCGTAAGTGTATGGACTGCCATATATTTGTACAATTTTAAGGCAAAGAAACGCATTCCGAAAGTACTGAAGGAAATAATGAACTACATGAATATGGAAATATATCGATACTGACAGCATAATTAAATAATCATCTTACGAAATTAAAGAACCCAGAGAGATTTTTGAAGAAACTAATGGACGAATGAGGCCGCAAAATTCAACAAGTGGCCTAGCCCCTGACTGCTGGATGATGATGATTATGTTATGGTAATCAACATATGCCATATTAGTTATTCAAAACTTCAGTTTCTAGNAGAACCCACACAGCCTCCTATCTAATGAGAACCGAGGGGGGTTTCTATCCTGGGGTTAAAGCGGCCTGGGCGTGAAGCTATTCCTCCATTGCTCAATACGTCTACATATCATAATGCTTAATTACTTACGCACAGGGACTTCACTTTTGTAATATTTCCGCTGTCGTTTGTATAAAAATGAAATTGTTTGGAGGGAGCGTCATCCCAGAAGCTGCATGTTAAATGGATTCCAAATGCATCTGGTCTGGAATTAAGTGCGTAAGTGAGTCACTGTGTCATCGAGTGCGTGGCATTGTGCAGGCGAGAGAGGGGAAGAGAGATGCGTGTCTAGCATATGAGGGGGCAACATGCGTATGGAACTGGCGTTGCTGTACGAAGTGGTCACTTCAAGCGAAACTCGTCTAATTTCAGTTTCTGAATGAACAAATCACTGAACCTGCGCGTATGAAACTATTACAACATAAAGATATGTAAAAGTTGTACTAAGCATTTATTTTTTAAATGCTTAAGCATAACTACAGTACTATATGAGGTCACTGGATTTTTCAATTGACCTAATCCTTCCAGCCGCACTATGGCCCTGAGGTCGACTCAGCCTCTAAAGGTTCGGCCACACAGCGCTACGCTATGTTCGCTACGTAAAGTAGTACGCTGTGTACACACTGCGACGCAGCTAACATAGGGAACATAGCGTACGGAGCGTACGGAAGTCTGTGTGGCCAGTCACATTGGCAATAAAGAGAGATGTTTTTCTGTTAGTATAGCGAACATAGCGTACGTAGCGTGCGTCGCGTACGTAGCGCTCTGTGTGGCCGAACCTTAAGAGAAATGAGTACTAGGAATTTTCCTGGTGATAAAGGACGACCGCGGCGTAAGACTTACATCACCTCCATCTGTGAACCGATTGTCTAGAAAATGTGGGAGTCTCGAAGTCTCACAACCTTATGGACCTCCACGTTCTGTTACAGGAATAGCTTCACTTTTTTAACAGCATATTTCCAGGTAATGCCTAACAACTTTAACATAGTATAAATTCTATATATATTGGGAATTAGCCACGTTTTTGGTATGGGGGATTTCTTAAAAAGTTAAGACCACATGGTCAAAGAATCCGTCACTTTAAAGAAAATAGAATGTTTATTTACCATACACACAAATGGTCATCACTGGGCTCTATCTTCAACCAGATAAACAGACTCCACATCATGAGACCAGTTCATTGAGGGCCATTTAAAATGATTATCCGTGGTTCTCTTACTTGGTTTTTCCTTTTAGATTTGTAGGATAAAATATTGAATGCGTTCTTCGCGTGTGCTGCATGCCTCACCACTCCCATCTCCCTAGATATATCCTCCGCTAAAATGTTGTACGAAAAGTACAAATTATGGGGCTCCTTACTGTGCCATTTCTCCATCTCCTCTTCCTTCCTCGTCCTTGTTTCCATAGAGGCCGTATTTTCCTCACAATTTGGGAAACATATGCTACTGTAAAGTAAAGTTAAAAAAAAGGTAAAAAGGTAAGTGTATTACTGTAACAGTTCGTGGAGGTCCATGGGAATTTGAGGCATCGAGGCTCCCACATTTTCTAGACAATCAGCTCACTTATAGCGGTGAGGCATATCATAGTGCCTAATTAATTAAGTAAAAGAACAACTTTACTTTTACCTATAGTTACATATCTGTGGCCTGCTGGCTTATTAGGTAAATTGAGAAAAATTCAATGACCTTATCGGGATTTGCACCCGCGACCTTCCTTCTTGTAGCATAGTGCCTCAACCAACTACGCTACCGTGTGCCCCTAATGTTGCATAGGCAGATGGAAATCTTGAAATTAGCATTACCTCTACTTGATGAAATTTTCCATGCAGATTATGCAGGACAATTACATGAAGATAAGTGAAATATTTGTATTCTGCAAAGCTATTTGAATATATAAATCTGCACATGGAACCGTTACAAGCAGAAGAATTGAGAAGAATTTCTGAAAACCCTTCCATCCATTGGTTGAACTTGTACAGAGAAAAAACTCCGTTGCTAGAGTCCGCAAGCGAACTATACCGACTGAGCGACCGCGGCTTGTCGGCGAAGTTACTGCCATGGGGATTCGTTGTCCTGACCACGCGACACCCTCTGTCTGCTAAAGTTGACTTATACGGAGATGCTGGCAAAAACTACAATTTATTTATTAGAAAAATTAATTATGTATTTCTGGCTTTGTTTTTCTAACATATTCCAGCTACATTATTTTGCAAGACATAGAACTCAGCTGAACCTTTTTCATAACCGAGAAACGTACGTCTTACGTAGTAGATGAATGTAAGTAAATATAGTTTCGAAGACAGAGAAATAATTGATATACTCGTACGTGGTATTCTCACTACAATGAAATTTACTCAAAAAAAATAAATAATGCTTACATATATTCTAAAATTATCACTTCACATCAACACAGCTCGACACTCTTGGGTAGTGGTGTGTAGATTTATCTGATCTCCTAAATCAAGTTTCATCAACACCATCACTTGATATGGCACCTCAGAATATTTTAAAAATCAAGTTACAAAAAATGATCTTAATGTAATAAATTCACACATGGTGTGTGGCTGTAACATCATAAGTTATCCTCCTACCAAATAACCTGTCTTTGGCTATTTTTTTCCAGAATAGTTTATTTAAATAATTTTAAATAAGTCTAAGGACAGTACCCATAAACATTCTCATAACCAAGACCATATGAACACTCACTACGATGCGTGAAGATATTTTAATTATTAAATACAAAAAGGATTATTCATTTTGAAGAAATATTTTGATAGAACATTCTGTATTAGTAGTAGCGGTGAAGTGAGGGGAGAAAGTATGAAGACTTTGATGATAATAATATCCGATAGATGTCACCACCGTACAATCATTCTCCAACACCGTTTTAATACTAGCAAGCACCCGGTGTGTATCGATTTTTCACAAGTCTTTGCGTCTAGCTCGAGATCCGACCCAGGATGCGTAGTTCCACTATTAACCGATAGCTTGTCTATCAGTCACTATAATCCATAAGCTCCACCCCTTTACAAACCCCATTGGCCACGCAATCATAGTTACCCACCCTAACACGTTTCTAATGCTATTGTAACTGTAGGTTCTAGTAGACAAATCGCTCTAAATTCAAACTCCTCCCCCGCATAAAAGCTAGAACCAATCACATTCGCTGCAGTTCCAACCCCCCCCCCACAGCTATGCACGAAACCCCTCAGAACTAGAATTAACATAATTTAATAAAATAGTTTCGTTTCACTATAATCAAGATGGGCCAATGAGGAAGTTACGCAATTGGAAGTAATGGGACCATTTCAATAGATCGTGCTAATTAGCATATCAAAATTGCTTAATTTGTCTAAGGAGAATAAATTTGTTAGAGGGATCCTAATAATGTCTCCGTAATTATACTGGAGTACCTAGGCTACTTTTGCAGGGAATAGTACTGACTTGGCGCAAACCACCTGGGTTATTCTACAGCGTGTTCTAAAAATTCGGCCCGCTACATTCTCAAGTCGGGTTCGAGTCCCGATGAGGTGAATTTTTTCAATTGATCTAATCCTTCCAACCGCATTATGGCACTGGGTCGACTCAGCCTCTAACAGAAATGAGTACCAGGAATCTTCATGGGGCTAAAGAGTGGCCGGCGCATAAGGCTCACAACCTTACCGCCATCTGTGAGCCGATTGTCTAGATAATGTGGGACCCTCGACGTCTCACAACCCTATGGGTCTCCATGGCCTGTTACAGAGATACCCTATCTTTACATTCTCAAGTTCTTTTCATTTTCGTGATCTAATTGAAGGCAATCTCCCGGAATTCTCCCCGTGAGACTCAGGTACACGACGAAGAACTCAAGACCCCCCGGTAGGAATCAGATTGCTAACTCAAATATGGCGTTAGCTTGTGAGGCTCAGTTGAGATTTCGGTTCAGAGATTAACAAGCTTTAGGCCTACGCCTGTAACATAGACATCTGACTGGAAACCGGAGTATAATTTCGTATAGACTACAGCATGTAGCATCGGAGTTACCAGGGTCAGTAGCAAAATTTCAGTCCTATTACGAGCCAAGCCTATCGGCAATATTTACCTTTTGTTCTCTCAGCCCTTTAATTCTGGTTACTACAGAATTCATATACGAATAAATTAATTTTACGCGGAACTCCTCGAAGACATTTTCTAATCATTAAGTCACACACATGAACACAGAAGTTGAATAGGAGTGGAGAAATGTACATATTACCTTCTTCAAGATGAGAACAGATATTTTCAAAATATATTCTTCACAAATTTTCGTACGTACTACATCACTGTAAGTTTTATGCAAATATAGATCTATTATTGTAGTACTAAAAGAATAAAAAAGGTCGCGCCATAGCTCAAGCGGTTAGTCTGTGGTTTCCACCGCGGTGGCCCTGGTTCGATCCCGGGGGCTGGTCAAGTGGGTTTTGTGGTGGATAAAGTGGCGCTGGGGCGAGTTTTCTCTGAGTACTTCGGTTTCGCCTGCCAAACTTTATTGCGCCAAATTCTCCATCAGCATAATCACCCGGGGGAGGCTACAATAGGCCGATCAGTGGCCGCCGTGCCGAGTAGACTCAGTTGGACTCCACCCCCCACTAAGCGAATAAAAAAAAAAAAGGAATATAAAAATGAGCGCCGTCGGGGGGGGGGAACTAGGCATTTTTCCCCTCTAAAAATT